>NC_133828.1:28487217-28788755 GCF_047830755.1 Zonotrichia albicollis
TCGCTCTGCACACAGTACACACTGAAATTAATATTCTGAAGAGGTAATATTTTGCCAACACTTAATCTGCCAGTGTTTATCCTTTATGTGGAGGACAAGCTTCCAAATGAAAAATTATACCTAAAAAACAGCCCCTTAATTTACATTTGTCTCATCAGTCAAGGGCATTATTGTGTAATCTTTGGTCTTAAAATGAGTTTTGCTGGCTTCACTGAGGCTACTCAGGTGAATAAGAATTGGCCATTTGGGCAGGGATTACTCTCAAATCCAAATGACAAATTATGTAATACAGTGAAGTCTAATCTCTTCCTGGTAATAGTTGGTGATGCTCTGGGGTTTGTTACATGTGTGTGCATGTGTGCATTTGGTTGGTTGACTTGGGTTTTTTTGTTTATTTTAAACAAAAATTATTAGTTTAAATAACATTTTATAATGCTTAAAAACTTAATATTTACCTGAGTATTACATATTAGAGTGAATATCTAGATTCAAATTACAAAAGCCTTTACAGAAAAAGATAAATATTAATTATTTTTTTCACTGATCCATTATCTGTATCTGGGTTCCATGCTAGAATATCTGGAGATAGCTTGATTCCTACTGCAGAGTGAATTTCCTGAGTATTCTAATTTAAAGCTAGCTTTCTACAAACAGCTAGTGATGATAAATGAACATCTCTCCTCCGTCTTGAAAACTCGTACCGAACACACAATTATCCATAATATTAACATTGCAAAGATGCAGCTATTCTACAAAACAGTCAATTATCTCTAGAATAATTCAGAGCATTTTGATAACATGAGATAGCAAAAGAAACTGTTTTCTCATTAACATTCCACAAATGAAATACCTCCTTATTCTATTTGAGATCTCTCTCATTAGAATAAATGACAGCTTGTAGCTCATGGTTGGCATTATTCTGGTCCTATCAAAGTCAGTGGAAGTTTTGCTGCTGATTTGCATGGAAGAAGGGACAAGCATGACTAACAGATTCATTCGCCTTACCGTGTCGTCATGCAAATCAATGACAAAACTCATTTCTTTATTGTTCTTGCCATCTCGCTCGGTTTGTATTATTATGGTTTTGTAACAGTTGATATGCAGTCTCTGATTACACTGAATTATACAAGATGGTTAGCAAAGAATTCAGAATTACCTACAACTAAATCCAGTAATGAGTATCTTCTACACTCTCACATTCATTTCAGTTTTTTAAAAATGCCATTATCAAGAGTGAGTGTATTCTGAAGTGCTACCATTTTCATCTATCCAAAGACAAGGACTGAGCAGATGTTTTGTGGCTGAGAACCTTCCATGTCTCTTAGGCAGGAAACACTCTTGTGTGTACATTAATGAGAAGAAATGAAAGCAGACTAGAAAGATTGCTAACGAGCAGCTGGTTTAGCTACAGCTATGCATATTTTTTTCCCCTGGCGATACCACTGATGATGTCACAATGCTCATGTAGGAAGACATAAACAAAAGGCAGGCATTTTTGCTGCAGTGGCACTAGGAGAAAAAAGAAAACTCAAATGTTTGACAGATGGAAAGAAAAAAAATTGGTCAGGAAGAGAGTACTATTGTCACATTTTTCTCTGTATGTTGTTATATACCATGGAACAGTCCTCAGATCCTCAAAGGTGGTTAGAGGAAAACATGTTCAAGGACATGATACAGTTAAACCAGTTAGCAGCAAAGAGTTGTTTCTGCAGGAGACAATAGCAGCAAGCAGTCTCCATGCTGAGAGGCACCCTCGGTTAATCACTTCTTCAAGGTTGGTGGGGGGAGGGAAGGAAGCTTCAATCCTCCATAGTGGAATTTTGAATTTCCTAAATATAACTTGACATTTTTAGGTAGCTAAATTATATTCCATCCCATCCCGTCCTCTCTTCTCACAGAGTTACTAAATAGAAGGAAGTCTTTGTCAGAGCCTCACTGCTGAATTTCTGCCCAGACATACTATTGAGGAAGGGCATTTCTGCCACCACAAAAGGGATTATGGATCACCCAGGAGATTCACAGGAGCCAAAACCTAGGCCTCCCTTGTCACTCCACAGAAGGAAGAGGTTCAAATGAGACAATACTTCCTGATACCACTCCTGTAACAGCCAGGATTTCTTCAGGAGAATCCAAATTCACCTCCCCTTGAAACAACAGTGGGAGAATACAAATGCTTAGCAGTGTCTCCCACTCAGGGTCTCCCATGGCAGTCAAGGTAAGCAAGGGCTCTTTTTTCTTAAATAAAAGGTTCTTTGTGAATCCAAATGGAAACAAATCAAGAACCTTCTGACAATCTGTAAATATAGGTAAACTGTCAGATCCCACATCTACTTTGTAAGAAAATTAACAGGAACATTCTTATGCTATCTCATTTCACAGAAGCTACAGTAAAAGTGAACTTGTTAAGGAAATTTGGACTCTGAGTAATCACCATCATTAATAAGTAATGATTTTATAAATCTTGGTTTATTTTACTCTATATGCATTTAGACTTGAGTACTTTTATAAAGGTTATATGCAATGAAATACATATCTTGGACAGAATTTAAAAACAAATAAAAAACCCCAAACAAAAACCCAAAGACCCACAATAACCCACATTCAGCCATGTATCACAAACCAGACTAAGCCCATGATTTGAACTTCAAATTATTTCCACCTAATACAACTAGATTACTTCATTGGGTATCAAACTTAATCAGCTGTTCAGGATCCTGTATTATGGTTGGATGAATCACCAAGAATCAATCTTTTGGGAAGAGCGCTGCTCAATTTCATGAAACAAAAAAGGGACAACTTGCACCACTCAGTGCCTTGTTATTCTAAAGGTTGGAATCTGTACCTTGCAATAAAATGCAAGAGGTCTGGTTTCTTCAAGTACCCCAGAAATGTACTAACTTCCATACCAGTTAAGTAAACAGAGGGTTATGCTGAAACTTTTACATTCTTCTAGTGACAAAAAAATATTTGAAGCCCAGGATTTAGAAAATGTATTCAGTGGACCATGCATGCTCTACTCCAGCTCTTACAAACAACATGGTTCATATGCCATGGCTTGTAATTTATGAGCTACAGCAGCAACAACAGCAGCTCTAAATGCCTCAGCACTGGCTTTCAGGCATGGAAATGGATGATTTGTGGTGGCTTCTTTGGTAAGATCTATAAACCTTGCCCATGCAAACTCCTCTAAATTGAATTCAGGACAAGGCATAGCTGAAAACTTCCCGTGGAATTATGCCATTGCAGAAGTTCTACAGACTAAAAATG
This sequence comes from Zonotrichia albicollis, assembly GCF_047830755.1. Lineage (NCBI taxonomy): Eukaryota > Metazoa > Chordata > Aves > Passeriformes > Passerellidae > Zonotrichia > Zonotrichia albicollis. The sequence goes on from NC_133828.1 coordinate 28,490,485, forward strand.
CTCACCTAAGGGAAAATTGTGTAATATTAATTAATGTAAAGCTACAGTCACTAACACTTGGGTGGGATAATCTAAAGTATAAATTCTACATATTTCTTTCTAGCCCAAATGTAATTTAATCAAATAAATTTCCTGTCCCTGGCCCCAAATGTCTAGCTTTCTCTAGATCAGTCACAGCTAAACAATCTTCAAGCAGTGCCACGTTGACTGTTCAGTTCCAAATACTAGGGCTTGACAGATTTCCATAGCCTGACATGACAGGAGGAATGACATTCTTTGGGTTCCTGAACTGCATAAATATGAAAATATTACTCATTCATAAATGGCATTCTCAACAAAGAAATACAACCATGTTTTGAAATAAGAGTCTAGTTAGTGAAGTGAATGGAAATAGACAAAATCTATTTGAAAGGTGATATCCTCAGATCATCAGACAGGATGGAGAAAGCAGCTTACAAGTGAGGGGCAGGCCTGTGAGCAGCTGCTCTGATTTCTGCCACTCTAGCAATCCATCACCAAACTCCACACAGTGACTCCTGGCACCTCAGTGTAAGGCTGCCATTGCTGTCCTTCACTCCTGCTTCTGGCACCCTTACCCTGCCATGCCAATTTAAAGGACACCATCTATAGTTTGCTTTTTTTCTCACTCTTAATATCTGCTTGACCAGAGGCAACCTTTTAAATCGTGGGGTAAAAAACTGGCACAGAGTAAAAATTAATTCTCTTTACACATACTGTGGCATATAGCACAGCATATCCCCAACGATTTTTAGCACAAGTCCTGAAAACTCTATTTTTAATTATACATTCTTGCTACATCTTACATAAGATACATTTTTCCAAGATAAAATTAACCTCTTCTAGGCTGATATCCCAGAGGAGAGCACACTTCCTTTCAGAAAACAGTGCTGAAAAATACTATGCTTTAGAAGAGTTACTCTACACAAACAAAAATATTCCTCTGCAGTAAACACACAGAGTTTCTTTTTCCTTTCACAATCTTTCTCAAAACTGATAGTTAACTATCAAAATCAAAGAAATGCTAAGTTTGGCAGGCAAACTACTGTACTGAGAGGTGTATAGCCAAGTAGCAAAAGAATCTCTTGACTGCTGTTTCTTTAGATGATGTGAATATTCAAAGCAAATAAATAATGTAATGCTTGGTGCAGCCATCGTTCCAAATGAAGTAAGTTTTATTTGAAAGAGCAAAGTGGCCATTCTCTCAGAAAAAAGGAAAAAAAAAAGAGAGAAGAAGGCATATACCTGAAAATAAATTGTCTGTGCTGTCTGGTATGGCTTCATAAGCCAGCTTTTCTCCATCCAGTTTCCATGACACCTCAGACATTCCAACATGATCCATGCTGAGAAGTAATTCAGAACTACACAGTACACTTGATGTGGTTAGAAATTGTAAGACATGAGCAGAATAAACAAAGGTGCCTTTTGGTTTATAATTAACTGAAATACTTCTTACTCCATCCCTTTTCCTTGCTTGGTCACTAAGCACACCTTTTCTCATAGTATCATTTTCCAACTCAAAAAATTCACTTGGCTGTTGACCATAAAAAGTTTAAAATAAATAAATTAGGAGATATTTGAAGCAAGCATGATAGCCAGTATTTTCTCTCTGCAACTGTTTGTTCTTCTAGTTCCATTTTACGTACCATAGTGAACCAAAAAGAAGTTTACTGAGTCAATGCAATTGGAACAGGAAAAAAATCCAGATGGAAGCAGACTGTCTTTCTTTCCTGGACTAGTCATCTACAGACTTTCCCAAAGCACCACTGTTGCTAACTGAGAAACAGTCCCTCATTCCCTGTTTCCTCAGCTTCCACAGTGAAGCAGAAAGCACTTCAGTTTTTGTTTTCCACAGAAAGATGTATTTTTTTATTGCTACAATCTTCAAATTTGTTCCCATCTACCATAAAAACAAGTATTTTGAGTGGAGACAGATGTGAAAATACACCAGAAACACAGACATATCTAAGCAGCAATGTGAAGAGGTTGTTACATTTTACAGTAGTTAGTTTATGAAGCATTCCAACTTAAAGCACAGGGCATTTTCAACGTACTACTTAGGATAAAATACATAATGCTACATAGTGGACTTTCAATCTTTTCAATAGACAGGAAGATATCTAAAGTCTAAAATAAAATGTGCCTGCCTAGAATTGCTGAACATCAGCTTAGGATCTCATTCCACAGGAAGTGAATCTGCTACAACATTTCTTCCCACCTTTGTACATCCCACATACAACACAATCAATTAAAGCTTGAAAAAACACTGCATTCTGAGTTGCAAGGTACTTTTTGCTGTTTCAAATAACCTTTAAAGAATAGAAGCTGATTCTACTTTAATAATTCTGTCCATTTCCATTTGGCCAGCATTGATTTCTTGTGTATGCAGGAGAGCCTGAAAATAATCTTTATTTACTTCTTTGTTAGTCTACCAGCACCAGTGATAACATCAGCACAGCAATGAGAACTTTATTGCTTATGCTGAGTTTTCTCTACCAGCACAACACAACACAATTCCTGTCCAGACCCACCTCCCCCAAATATTGCATGGCAGCAGCCTACATCAATAAAGTAAAAGTCTTTTGCAGGTAATTTCCCTTCTCCTACCCTAAAAACATGATTTGACTTGCCCTAACATCACTGTTGAAGAAATTAAATGAAAGATCTTTTCATATACTTTAGCATCCAAAACAATTTTCCTTGCATATATATATATAATTTCCATCAAGTTAAAAGCTGAACTGCTGTACTTTTACAGCAATGTTTTTACTATGCCATTGCAACATTCTGAGGTTTCAGAAAGTACATGAGCCAGCGGTATGCCTTCACAGCCCAGAAATCCAAGTGCACCCAAAGAGGGGTGGCCAGCAGGTCAAAGAGCTGATCCTGCCCCTCCACTGTCAGAAGAGTCCATGTGTGGAACTGAGGCCAGCCCTGGGTGCTCAGCACAGGCAAGACACAGACCTGTTAGGGCAGTCCTGAGAAGGGCCACAAAGATCATCAGAGGGCTGGAGGGCATCTCCTGGGAGGACAGGCTGAGGGAGCTGGGGCTGTTCAGCCTGGAGATGAGAGGACTTCAGGAAGATCTCATTGAGGCCATCCAGTACTTAAAAGAGAGAGGGTCATTTTTCACATGGTCAGACAGTGACAAGGCAAGGGGGACTGCTTTAAACTAGAACAGAGGAGATTTAGATTAGACATTAGGAAGAAATGCTTTAGTCAGAGGGTAGTGAGGCACTAGAACAGGCTGCCCAGAGAACTTGTGGGTGTCCCCACCTTGAAAGTGTTCAAGGTCAGGTTGGATAGGGCTTTGAGCAATCTAAGTGGGTAACATCCCTGTCCATGGCACAGGGCTTTGAATTAGATGATCTTTAAGGTCCCTTCCAACCTTTACTACGAAAATAAGCCAGTCCAATTCAGAAATATGCTTTCTAAGGAACACTGACTGGCATTTCCTTCGTATAGGAAGAAGATGGATAGCAGTATTTAAATATCCACCTTCATATTAGCAAATCAGTGACAGTGCCAGGAATGCTCTCGTAAAACTTCAGAGACCAAAATGGACTGATTTTTAAATTGATAACACTGTTTTCAGCTGATGTTCAAAGTTCAAAACACTGTGCTTTTGGTCTCATTTTCCAAGAGCTTAAAGGGTTAAGTGTAGTAGCTACATGTCCTGAAATTATTCAAGGATCAACATTTCTGCAACATGATCAAGTTTGGAAGTTCTTTTGTAGAAGTAGTTATGGAGTGACTGTTTCATATAAGACTTCTACCTAAATGGGAAGAGAACCAAATAATGACTTTAATTAGGCCATTTTTATAGCTCAAATATCTTTCAAGATTTCAGCATTTCAGATACCATCATGATTTTTTTTTAAATTAAACTACTTGAAACCTACCAGCTGGAGAACTTAATATTTCGGTTAGATTTTTTGTTCACAATATTAAGTAGACACACTTATCACCCTGACAGCAGTACAATACCCAAGGGTTGAGGATGTCAGACTACAGTCCCTAAAGACTGCAGTCTCTTGTGTTGGTGCACTTGCAGAGGAGGAACTTTTTCCCCCTTTTAAAATCATTATTCAACATATTTTCCTGTGAACATCTTAAAAAATAAATTAGACTTTCAACCAGGATTACATTCAAATACTTTGCATTAGGATCATCAATTTATGGCACAGACAAAACCGCAGGGATGGCTGATATCACCTGATACAAAGTTGCATCATCTGACAGTTTTCTGTGTTGCAGAAAAGAAGCAATTACCAACTCAGTGTGGTTTTTGGCATCCCTGCAATGATTCTGACTACTCAAAAGGATTAATTCTTTTGGCCTAACATCTTTAGGCACTGAGGATAATATTGTTTCCATCATAATATTTTCCCTTTCAGGAACATGAGGACCATGTTTATTTCTGCTATATTAAGTTGAGATAATACTAGACTTGTCAGATATTTAGAAATAGTGTAGTCAGTGTGTCTGTTTTGACCTTCCAGGTCACAGCAAAGGTGCAAGCTGACAGCACCAGCTGTCATTTGCTGTTAACAGCCTTCTACCACATCAACAGCTCCAAGCTCATAGGGGAGCTCACTAGCTTTGTGAGTGAAGAGCAGGAAGGCAAGATCCTTGGCTCTCTCTTTCCATCTTCTGGGGTGGGCAGATTTCAGTGACACTAGCACTGTTCTAGCTGCCAGCCTGGAATTGCTCTCCTGCCCTATGTCCACTTACATAGGCTCTAGGATACAGGATTGCAAATGCAGACTTCAGTCATTTAAGGTTTCAAGAAATACAAAGCTTTGCCGTGCCAAATGTTCTACTTTTTCAGATCAAAAGATATTCTCACTGCCCTGGATGTCTTGGATTGAGAGACAGGAGTGGCCCATTTACATTCAGGAAACATATTCTGTGTCATTTACAATGGCAATGAGTTCATAACTGTGCAGCGTGTATCCTGCAGCTTTTCCTATTATCTCCAGCACTGTGAGAATTCCTGAAAAGCTGTCACATTTAGCTTGCTACATACTTACAACAGCAAATTGGTACATGCTCTATGCTGATCTTCCTACTCTTTCCTGTAGTTGCAAAATTGCAAACAACTCAAAAATTGCTTTATGATGATAATCACACAGGAACAGACCCAGATCAGCAACTGCCAGCCTTGTCGTGACATTCAGTGTGCCAAGCAATGACACAGGCAGTTTGAAGAGAACAGCAGTATCTTGAAGTAGACAAACTGAGATGAGTAGGAAAATCAAACCCTTTGAGGACATGAGAAAGGGGTCAGAGACACAAAAGCCTGCCTACTTTTCTAGCTGTAGAAGCTAATCTAATTAAAAAATGCTAATTTCCCCACAAACCTCGCCTGATGCCTTAAATTAGTATACCACAATAATGACAGCATTTACAGCCTTAAAAGCTATATATAGCCTGATATATAATCTTAGAAGCTAAGTATCTTAAATGTCAAGCAGGAAGCAGCAAAGGATTCAAAGACATTGCAGAGAAAACAAAGAGCTACCACTTGTCATCTTGTAACAGTTATTTTTGCATGACAACTGACAATTTTATACACATAATGACGAGGGCAAGTTTTAAAAGAGATTTTAAAAAACAATAAATACATTTGCAGGAACTGCTCCAAAACATTTGAAACAGCATGGGATTCAAAAATTTTTAAAGTTACCAATATTAGTGAACCCTGACTGGTAAGTAGACAGGAAAAGACCAAAAACTTGCCTGTGTTTCAAGAGGCAGAGATAAAGAAGGCACATTTATGACACTAAAAAGTGATGCTAATGGGAATACAAATAGATGCATCAGCAAGTCAAAGTAACGTCACTTTTAAAGAAATACTGAGATAAAGCAATACAGCAAGAATGCATTTTTTTTAAGGCCAGGATTTTGTGATATTGAGATGGAAATTGCTAAAAAGTTTGCATATGATTTTTCTCTTGCTTCACAGCTGAGTTCAGTCAACTGTGTTGGAGGAGAGACAAAGTACTTACTGGAAAACAATCTTACAGTAAAAATCTGAGAAGGATACATATGTTGTTAGCACAGACATTATAGATAAGCTTTTTCTTTTTTTTTAGATTAACCAGAAAAAGTATAGATGGGAATGAAAAGGCCACTAAAAATATAATTTTATAGGAAGTTGTAAGATATGGAAGGAATAAAGTGACTTTTCAAAAATAAACTGAATTAAAAGAATAAAAGAACCAAGAGTGGGAAAAAGCACAGGCAAACCAACATTTCAGAAGATGATATATAGTAAATTCTTGAAGATGAACTGTGAAAGATGAGGCCAAAATGTTTATTTTGCAATCTAAGAAATATATTTTTATCTAATAAATATGTACTAAAAATAAGGCATATGGGTCCTAAAGTAAATGAATGACAGAGAAAAATTAATTGAATGAGAATACCAGAAATACCATACTGTAGCAGTGATGACCAATTTATGCTAGGAACATTACTCTATCCATTAAAAAAGAAAAAGCAATAAAAAGGAATTCCCTTTCATCCCAACCCTCCAGCAAATGCAGTGTCAAAATTCACAAAGTGCACTGAGCAAGAAGTGCAGGATTTGAAAGGTTTCACTCTGCTACAAAAAAGCAGAGAATTTGGTGAAAATATACCAGTGACTTCAGACTACTATCAATGGGTGTGGGAAATACCAAAACCCAAACACTAGACAAGCTGACAGCTGAGTCAAATACAACCTGAACCAGAAATGAAAATTCCTGCCTGTCTGCACATCTATTGTTCTGTTCCACGCATACAAATAAGGTCAATCTGCCAGTGATATCCAACACTATGGTCTCCAGCCAACACCCAGTCACCAGCCTAAGTCAAATCTTCAGAAAATAATCCAAAAGGCGAGATGCCCACATAATAAATGTCAAATAAAATGCAGAGGAATTTTTACTAGACAATGGGTAACCAATGAGGACTCTCAAGCCATAGCCAGACTGCATACAATTGAGCAGTACGAACAAAAACTGGTGACAAATAGGATGCCAAGCACTTATTAAACACTACACTATTCTTATTTTCAGTATACAGGTGTTATTAATACTTTAACTAATGGTTGTATTTCAAACCTTTTCTCTGGATTGCAAAAGGAAGAACCTGCTGAGCTGCTAGTGCTGGACTAGCAGTAGAGATGTGAAATCAGTTTGCATGACCAGTTGCATCTGGAAATCCATTTATAACGAGGACTTCTGTGGGACTTGAGCAGTTTAACTGTTCCATACCTAACTTCTCCATTTGAAAAAATAAAATAAAATTTTAAAAAAATTAATCTAATATCTTATTGTCACCCATCCCTTAACTGGGCTTTTAGTGGTTACAAGTAAAGGGTTTGCTTCAAGACCACCAGTTAGAGAGAACCTGTTTCATTAAACAAGTCAATTAAAGAAAGCATTTTGCACTTTCAGCAATAATAGGTTGGGGGGGAAGGAAAATTTTAGTGTCAAGTCTGGAAATTAAAGTCTGATATGAACTTCAGGATTCTATCTCTAAGTTAGATCAGTAAGTAGATGGGAAAGTACTGTTTCTTCTGATACAGGGTGATATCCTGACACTTGAATTTAAAAGACAAAATAAATTCCCCACATGGGAAAAATTTAAGGCATCTAGTAGTATTTTAGTACACATGAAGCAGTTAAAAGCCATTTATTTCTCCTCTCAAAGATAATCCCTACTAATTGCTCTAGTTGTGGAAATACATTTTGTGGGAAAGGATAATGAAGCCTACTTGTCAAATTGCTCATGTCATTATTTCACTGCAGATTGCAAATACTATAGCCAGACCCATTCCCAGCAGGCTGAATATCAGCCTACAGAAAAGGACCCTTGCATAAGCCACTCTGACCTTTCTTGCTAGTTTCTTCTGACCTTGCTGACCTCATTAGACTGGTATAAAGAAAATAAAGGAGCTGTTGGGTACTCTTGATGGATTAGAAATAACAAGAATGTGTCTAGGACTTACTTAAGTACTAAACCAGACCACTGAATTATAATGCTTTTCAAACAATCAAAAGAATAATAGGGATAGTGATGAAGAAACAGAGGTAGAAAGAAAGAGATTCTTAAAATATTGTGAATAGTATGCTTTTTGGAAATTGTTCACCAGCATCCTTAACTACTTATTCTGCTGCCATTTTACATGGTTGATTTTTTAAGGCCCCATTTGAGTGAGAACAAATATTAGAAGCCAATGGTCCCAGCACAATTATTTTGATTAACCATGAATCCAACTTAAGCACCTTGCTGAAAGAGGGCTTTAATCTCCTCTGGTCAGATGTATTTAATGAATTCTTCAAATTCCCAAAGGAAGGAAACTCTAGAGGATAGAATGCAAGTCTCTGAATTCCCTGTGTCGCATTTCAAACACTACATCATACTATCAACAAAATCTGTGTCTTACCAGACAGAAGGGTGGAGATACTATCAAAGTGTTTATTCTTTACATAATACATACCTTCTCCAGTGGAATTACTTTGGGTTTTTAAACTGTCTCCCAGCCCTGAAATGGACAAGTCGTGCATTTCTATAGCTTACATCATAAGAAATACAAATCTACAAATTAATTTTGCTCTCTGCATAGTGGATTTTGTCATCCTCAGTAAATATTTATTTTTAGCTAATACTGGCACCTGAGCAAAACTCTCAGAAAGGAAACCACAGGCCACAACTTATAACACAAACCTCAAGTACTACAATATAAATTTTACAGCAATTGCAACATAGGACACATATTTTTTTATCTTTTTATTCTGTATTAATAATTTCTAGGAAAAAAAGTGCTATGAGAGAATTTATACTCACAGAAATCATCCAAGCTCCTATATATTGCAATTGCTAATTAAAAGCTTTTGAATTTAACCGCTGGAAAGTATTTATGGGAAGAGAAGAATTTTTTCTTTATATGCTTAACTACTCCTAAAAGAAGACACTAGCAGATAGGCTGACCTCAGCCAAAGGGTTCAGGCTTTATTATGCTATGCATTAAAATGCAGGCACCATCACATAAAATTAAATTATGTCCTTTTTAAAAATAAGACTATGCCATCATTTGTTCCTGAAACATCCTCTGTTCAGCTGTCCTGCAGTTTTATAGATCCTGACATGGGAAAACTGTTGCATTTGTGATAGTGGTGATTGTCTCCTTCAGAAATTTATAGCCTTTGGTAAATCTCTGTATGTCTCACATCTCTCCTGTGCCAAGTGCACAATCCAGCCCCAAGCCAGCACCGCTGGAGAGGCTGCAAACACTGCATTTGTGCAGGAACTCTCATCAGGCTTCATCCTCAAGAGCTAAAATGTCTTAAAGCAGCCACTGGATCCAGATACCCTCATACTACACAGAGCTTAGTTAAATGACACAGTGGTTAAAAAACAACTTAATCAGGTTGCTAGCACAGATTTCACGGCTGCAGTATCTGGGCAGCTGTTCTAGCACAATTGGATTAGTGATTTATGCTGTCTCTCCACTCTGCCCATTTTAAAACAATGGATTGAGATTTGAACATGTAAATTTTTAATCCTCATCACTCTTCAGACCTTGCGAATGCAGAGTAATTTCAAGACCTGTAGGAGGATTTTGGTTCATTTTTTTGTTTGAGGGACTGTTTGTTTTGTTTTGGAGGTAATCTTTTTACCCCCTTTGTTGTTAGCTAGAGATTGTGGTGTAAAGATAAATGGTGGACAAGGACCTTGCATTTGGATATTTAAAATAAAGAAAAGCCCAACAAAAAACCAACCAAACAAAATCAAAACAGAATTGCAGTCCACTAGCAATTCCTGCATCTTACATGTGATATGGGTAAAACGTGTTTCTTCAAAATTTTGTCATCTTACATTTCTATCATTTGTCTGCCCTGTAGCGAAAGAGAAATTCAAGAATCCCATCTATATGAGGTTAAATTATTAATTTCCCACCTTGACCTTGTTTTGGAATATGCTTATTTCTGTGAATTAGCTACAGCAGTTAACCTGCCATTTACAGAGCACATAGAGCAAAATTGCTCTTCACAAAACAAAGGTGAGCAAAAAATAAAAAACATGCCTATTCTTTTATCATTTTATTTCTCCTATTATCTCATGTATTAGATAGGTTACTTATGTTCTTTACTAAATAAATCCCAGAAAAAGAAACCCTTTTCAACTAATCTCCTACACAGACCAGAAACCCAACTTTGAGTACCAGAGGGAGAGGTGGGGAGGGGGTGGGAACTCCTATCCTTCCTCCACATCTCAAATCAGAACAATATGACAAATTGTCACACGTGGAACCACAAAAACCAGACAGGTTTAATGTCTGCATCATGGTTAACTCCTAAATCAAACAAACCCTTCAGAAGAAGGGCTACCTACAGTCATGCTTTCTGATTTTTCCTTCATCAGTATATGCAACATTTAAAAATAACATTCTAATAACAAACAAATAAAAGATAAATACCCATTTCCAGTATCCCAGTAAAGCTTACATGAAATTATGAATTAGTTAACCAAGAAAAGATGCTATCATAGTTTTCTTGCTACCAAGCATTTAAAGTTACTTTGCGGCATTACTAAAATATTTTACTGATTACACAGACTTCTCTGAAGACATTTACTCCTTGAGATGTGTTGGCCAGCTCTTTGTGGCCGAATAAATCATATCCCTTACTTCCAGTCTCTGGAAAAAATAAATCACACCATGATGTGACAATTAAAACAAAAGCCTTGAAAGTACCTCTTCAGATAACTTGGTGTTTCCCTTTCCTAAATTTTAAACAACAGATACTTTTGCAAGCAAGTGACAAAGGATGTAAATACACAATAATAATTTATTTAAAAATACAGACAATAAGTTAGGAACATTTTACCTGCATAAATCTCACTGGAAGTTGCTGATGTATGCTGATCCAATAGGTTTCTGCATGAATTTTAAGCATTTTTAAACACAAAGGTGCAGCTAGAAAACTGGGGGGTTTTTTTAAACTTACGTTCTTCTAAAAGTGCTAATCAAAATCCCTGCAGAGATGTAAAATACAGCATCATGTTTTGTACCATCAAATGGTACAAAATGAAATTGGACTTGTGTAACTGTAGAGATATATGCACATGAATAACTGCTACTGTACTACTGACCTTGTGATCTCAAAGAATGCCAGTTTCTCTCAGGAGATTTTTAGACCTCTGAAATCATGTTTTCAGTCTGTAGACATTTCCTTAATCTGTCCTTTAAAAAAATGAAATTCATGTCTCATTACTGTTAAAATGATACCAGCAAAGTCTTAGAATTTCTATCAAAACTTATGTGATGCCACGTGCAAACTCACAGAATAAAGAGAAAATTGTGTTTGTTTGCAATGAAGCCAGGTTACCATATTAGGGTGAAAAAATTCAGAACAGCATATTTATATATAAAAAATAAATGATCTTACAGCCAATATGCACATTTGATTTCTAGTACACATGAGGTACTTCTGCTCTGACACATCAGGGAGTCTGAAAACCTTCCTGTATTTCACTGAGCAGGGCAAAATTCAGTAATTGCAAGGACAATTAAACATTAATCCTGCTTGCCATGGCAGGTGACAGACTTGCCATCTGTTGAAGTCCTTAAAGTGAGGTTGGATATCTTTCTAAAATATGCTTTTGGATATAGTTTTTGGAAAAGCAAAACTAAAAACAAACTAACATTTAATCCATACTGCAAAACTGTGGTCATCATATAGAGAGAAGGGGCTGATGGCACAAGGCAGTGACAGCAGCTTTGCCACCAGAGATGCCTGTTTGTGCCATGGTTTAACCCCAGCCAGCAGCCAAGCCTTGCGCAGCCACTCGCCCGCTGCCCCTGCAGCAGGACTGTGAGGAGAATCAAAAGGGAAAAGCAAGAAAACTCAAGGGTTTAACAGGGAAAGCAAAGGCCACACATGCAAGCAGAGCAAAACAAGGAATTAATTCACCGCTTCCCACAGATAGGCAGGCTTAGCCATCTCCAAGAGAGCAGGGCCCCATCACAGGTCACGGTGACTTGGGAAGACAAATGCCAGCACTCCAGATGTCCTCCCCCTTTCCTCTTTTTTGCCCCACTTTCTATGCTGGGCGTGATGCCACGAGGTCTGGCATGTCCCTTTGGTCAGCTGGGGTCCCTGTCCCAGCTGTGCCTCCCAGGCACCCCCAGCCCCTCTGCAGTGCGGCCGTACAAGGAGCAGAAAGGGCCCTGGCTCAGAGCAAGCCCTGCTCAGCAATAACAAAACAGCTCTGGGTGATCAACCTGTGCTCAGCACAACCCAAAACACAGCCCCTACCAGCTGCTGTGCACAAAGCTAACTCTGCCCCAGCCAAAACCAGCACACTGTGCCTTTCCATTCTGCCCCCAACACTTGTGATCTGGCTTTAAAATAATGTAGGAATCCTAACTTAGTTGGTCTTAGCTTTGGTACAGACTCCAGTTAGACCTCGGGTGATTTTCACCTCCTCCTTCAGCACAGGCCTCAGTTCTCTGGGCATACAGCTCTTACAGTGTTAGTCATGGTTTTGAGAATCAGGGCTGCAAGGCTTGCTATTGTGACATTCTGCTTAAGGGATGCATAAGAATTTTTAAGATCAAAATGTTTTGAGGAAAAAAAGTTTTTGATCATGATACAGGAGGTGTAGGTGATAATTAAATTCGGCACCATAAAGGCAAACTACATCAACTCCCAAAAGCATTTAGTACTGGCTGTTTCACACAAGTAATTAATATTACTTGCCAATACTACTTTAAAATGCCAACTACTGCTGCTGTTTGCATGTATCAGAGTGTACACAGATGGACACAGAGCATCCAACTCCAGCTTTCTGAAGCAGGAAAGAAGGTAACAAACAAAAAACATTTTCTTTTCTGAGTTATGCAAACAAATGAGTCTATAGCTAATATAATAACACATGACTGAAGTGCTGGTGCAAAGCATGCTGTGCAGTATGGATGAACCTGAGTGGGCTGCATAAACTTCAAAGCAATAAACACGCTACAAAAGACGCGTGGGCAGAGAGAAAATGGAAAATATAGGAGACACAGGGAGGTGGTTCCATTATCAGCTGCAGGATACATATGATATTGCACATGGGAACAGTGAGGAAGGACTGCAAAAGATGGATCTGAATAGATTCACCTCAGCCCTTAGTAGTTCCACAAAATGCCATGATAGTCTCTCATGGATTTGACAGGGTTTTAGTAATTAGCAAGTGATCCATTAAGTTATGAAAAATAAAATCTGGTCTCAAAAGCCCCTATTGTCAATTTCTTTGTCCTTCATTTATGTGAAACTAAAGATTTCTTTACACTACAAAGCACAATAAACAATTCAAAGTAGAACATTTTGTTTATCTAAACACTACCAAAGTCACCCCAATTAGAAAAAACTAAAATAAAATAAAAAATGTAAATCCTTTCTTGAAGAGCCCATTTTAACAAAAAATTATGAAAATTCAGGCCTGGCTCATCTGCAAGCCAAAATTCTAGACAATTCACAACATTTAATGACTTTGTTGGGCACATGCTCTGACCCAGCACCTCCTCTTCGGTGTTAATCTCATTGTGAGAACTGTATATTTAAAATGCCAACTCAATTTTTTATCTGAAATGTCACATTTTGTCATCTCTCCTAGCTGTTCTTCTGTCTGTCTGCAGAATAGTCTCATTTTTTGAGAAAATTCTCACTTCCTTAAAGGCAATGACAAGATGAATTTACTACAACCAAAAGCGTTTTTGATGCTTGTTCAAAGTCTGAAGTTTGGGCAGCTTTATTCATACTGTGGCCTACTGACTTGTGATGTTAGTGAAATCAATAAATTCACAACAAGTCTTTCTACTGCAAGCCATTATAAACCACACACTGGTGGGCATAAAAATAATACATTATTTTTATGCAATTGTAACTACTTAAATAGTGTTACCTTCTTCCTAAGAACATTCAATTGGGCATGACAACAAAGGCAAAAATTTCTACTAATTTTAAATAGTAGTATTTAAAATGGTATCTGTGCTGCAAAACTTTTTATGTCCATTTCACACTAATCATTCAAAACTAAGAATACTATTAAAGTAAAACAATGTGTAAAAGATGAAAAATAGTAATAGAAGTCAACGGGTATTCTCCATTAAAAAAAAAAAAGACACGATCACTTTTTGGTAAAATGTAGGTCACCTACGGTTGCCATAGTAACCATTGCTGAACTATTGCTCTACAGATGACCACTGCCTATAGCTGCTTTCTTTGCTAGCAGTCATACCTCAATTAAAACAAGAAAGAGTTTGGAATTGACATTAGTTTAGTTGCAAATAACACTGCTTAAACATTTTCAAAAGCATCTCCTAATATCCTAGTCTAAATAAAATACTCAGACAACCAGCTGACAACACACAAAACCTACTTTTCAGTACTTAGAAATCTGTTCTTTGTCTGTATCTAAAGCCTGGAGTTTCCAAAATGGAGATAATCAACTTTACAATAAGCTGCAAATACAAAACATATTTATACAGAGTAATTCACTAAACATCAGTAACTCAACAAGTTAGCTGGAATTCAACAAGCACTAACATCAAGTTAAGCTTCACAGCAAGTCCTGTGACAGTATATTCAGCACCTTCACTCCAAGTGGGGGTTAATGCCTTGGCACATTATTATTTTGCACACAAGCACCCAGTGAAAACGAATCATGTAACAAGGAGCCATGGATAATAACAGCTGAAGCCTCACTTGGGATGAAGTCATTGAGTCTTCAATCACTTTGATGGTGAAACTCCCTTTCTCACCACTGTTACTCTGGGGCATACGTAGTTGATGATGAATTCATTAAAATACAAAAGACTCCACATTACAAAAAGAGTCTTAATTGGCTTTGATAGTGAACTGGGAAATAACAGGACTACAAACCAATGTCCTTGATAACTGCTAACTGGTTTTCCCCTTCAGAACAGTCATATCACTATTACGTAAGTTCAGACTAAATGAGCTGCTTATCTTCTCTCCTTTTTTTGTTTGGTTTCTCTGTTTGATTTTTTATGTTTGGTTGGTTTGGGTTTTTCTTTTTGCTTGGCAGGATTTTTTGCTGGTTTTGGGGTTTTTGAGATTTTTTTGGCTACATGTATTATAAAAACTCTGAAATATAAACTTTGAGGCCTGGATGCTGCCGAAATGCCTTAGTGCTATTAGCACTACAAACACATTGTGGTAGGGTAGCATCAGTAGTCACAGAGTCAGAGCACCAAAAATGCTGCATTTTTAGTGAACAAAATAATGATGATCAATTTTGTTGAATACCATCTGTGAAGAATCATATCCCCTCACTTGCTTTAATTCTTGAAAGCTCAAAACAGACAGATGAACAGGTAGATGATCTCAGGACACCACAGCAAGACTGCTGGGAAGCCAAACAGACAAACCCTCACAGAACAGAGACAGCTCGTGAAAGCTTTAGAATCAAACAATTAATGTAATTGTTTTGGCAAATTCCAAAGAAATTATAGTTTATTTATAGTTTCCCAACTGCATCGCTACAGTAGGAGGGAGAGGACTGAGACTCAATTTCTTTATATTCCTGTAAGGATCAGGACCTTAAATACACTTTCACACACAGTGCACATCAGAGGACTGCCCTGGGCACCAGGATGTCTCAGTAAGACTAAAACACACATGGGAGATGGGGCTGGTGTACAGAGGAAGAAGAAAGGAAGAAGTCAATACAGTCTCCAGCAAGCAGAATACTTTCCTTTTTTCCTAATGTTTCAATCAAAATTCATGAAATCTTTGCCCTTGGGTCAGTAATTTCCATGGATTCATTTCTCCCTGCAGTTTATAAAACAGCAACTACATGCATTTACTGTCTTATACTGGAGAAAATCAGTCTGTGTTTTCTGTATACAGATACAGGCTTTCATCTTAAGGAGGTCCAGGCCCCCAGTAGAGCCAAAAGTTCTAGTACAATACAAATGATGTAAGAAAAATTAGAATGTAAAACTCGACCACCAAAGTCTGGTAAGACTGCAAACAGAGATAAAATACAGTTGCATCTTTCTTGTAAGCATTAGAATGGTTTCATTATGAAGCACCAAGACAAAACACTAAGTTCATCTGCTTGTTAACTCTGCTTTGCAAGCAGAACTGCTAGTCTATTTAAAAAAAAAACACAAAAAGACCAACCAAGCCAAATGCCAGAGAAGGCTGTTTCCAGCTCACTGCTAGAGACTTAAACTCAGCATGTTCACACAAGCCACAGCTGTATCAAGTGATAGAGGAAAAAACCTTTGAGCAGGCACAAGCGCCTGGAAGGAACTTCCTTTGGAAGATCCACTACCAACAGAATCTGTGCTGTTATGTTGGAGTTAACTGCCCTCAGTCGTCCCTATTGCTAAGTTAGTGCTTGGTTAAATCAGAGCAAAGAGCAGAGGAGCAATGTTCAGAAAGGAGAAAACACTGTACAATGGCACCTGTATTGAGGGTGCTCCAGCCTGAAATTAGTGACAAAGGTCACTGTAATGGACAATCACAGAATGGTTTGGTTTGGAGGGGGCCTTAAGGACCATCTAGTTCCAACCTCCCACCCCTGGGCAGGATTCTGAGGATGAGGCTGCTCAGAGTCTCCCCCATCCTACCTGGTCAGTAAGACAACATACTCTGTCAAATCACTGAATCTAACTTGGCTTTAAATTTCAAAACATCTTTAAAACCATTTTTACACAGACCAGTAGGAAACATTTTAAACTAGTTCGAAATGAAGAATATGTACTGGTCATGGCACTAGATGAGGAGAGAGGATATAGCAATAATCTTTCTGAGGCTTCATTTGCTTTGTAAGAGCACATAAAGCAATTCAAAGAAAGCTGCTGAAGGCCACTGGGACTCTCACCAGTAATAAAAGTGAGCATTAGGATATAGCAGTCAGGAGAAAGCAAGCACAAAACTTTTTTCAGACAAAAATGAATCTATTCATAGTTATAAACTGGTAACAGAAAAATCCATTTTTCCCTTCTTTGTGATTTGATTCACCAATTATTTCCCTACAGAAGCTAGTGTAATGGTACCAGGCCACCCACAGCTTTCACTGGTATCCAAATGTTGTCATAATGCTTCCTTGTACCTGAAAAAAGGGACAGCTACTTTTAGTACCCAAGACATCTTCAGGCTTTTTTACCTTTAGAAACAACATTTTAAAATTCTGATCTTATTTGACAAAGATCATGGAGCAAGTCTTCACTAAAATAAAAATCACCTACTTCCCAATCTTATCATTTCTGCAGAGAAGGATTTTATCTGAGACTAGCTCAAGCTAGAAGTTAGCTGAAAAAAAAAACTTTGGAAATAATTTGAAAAACTGTGAGCTTAGGCGTGTTCATCCCTCTTTGTCAAAAAAGCCATGGTAATCATGATTTTGCATTTCTAAAATTACATGCATCACTGGTGAGAGAAAAAAGAAACTTCATATTCTTTGACTTTATAAATGAGACTGTAAAGTTATTAAAATTATTTTGCATATTGTAATAGCATCTAGAGAGAGCAACTGCTATAAAGTCTAAAACCGGTGGCTAAGATATGATCTGGTATAATTTTAATTCTGTAGAACAAATCAAGGACAATATCTAACCATCATGTTTAATTTTTATCCAATCTCACAGACAATATTCGATCAGCAAACAGAATCCCATACATTGTGTTAGCATCATTCTGAACTAAGAATTGCTGGCAAAAGATGGTTCCAGAGCTGCTGACAGTGCACACTCCTGAATACAGACCAGGCCTTATACATATGTCCTGAGTGCAAGGTACTTTTCTCTAATACATGCAGCACAGATACAGATGTGCCATAGAATCAAAATCAACACTTCCCAGTATTTTTCTAATTTGTTTTTGATATATGTTCCATATACATCAATGTAGTGAAAGAGGATGAGTCACTTTCAATGACTAAGAATTTGCAAACTCCTGGAGCATTAAATTCCTTTGATCTTGATAAGCTGGCTCGTTCTCATTCTGTTCATTACCCCCCCCTTTTCCCAGTTTTGAGCCAGCCAATCTGTAGCCCTTTCTGCAAGCTGACATATTTACCAAGTAAAATCTGTTACCACTGCTTTCCTGCTCTTACTGAAAAACACCCTGTTTCTTGTCAAGCTCCTCATCTTGGGGAACCTCCTTCTCTTTTCCTTCACATACGACATAGTCCACAAGCTCTCTTCCCACCCTGATGAGCTCATTATTAGCTCCTCTCTGTATTTCCCCTGTAACCACAAACTGTTCACCTGTGCATTCTGTTAATCTCTTTTTTTCCCACACCCACCTAATGTAATTTCATCATTAGTTCCCAAGTACAATTTTGCTGATGACTCACAAAAATTGCCTAAGAATCTCAAAAAATAATCCAGTTGTGTTGCTTTGAACCATGTCTTGATAAGTATCTTTCTCTAAGGGTTAACCTGGGAATGTCACTACCTACATGATTTGAAAAATATGAATGTCTTAAATTGTAAGCATAAATTGTCATTAATTTTCCAGATAATTATTTAGCAACTGTAACAGGGCTATTTTCTCATCTGTTCTGTTTGAAAAATTAGTGTATATGGAGCCTGCCACAAACAGGTATCTACATTTAGACAGCAATTCAATTTCAATACTGATTAGTAAAAAGCATCTTGATATTTTCACTCTTCTCCTTTGATGGAAAAATACTTCACAGCTCCAAAAAATCCTTTAGTGCTTGATTCTTTACCAATCAAAAAAATCACAGTTGTCATAGAAACTGTAAAAACTGAAGTCAGTCATGACATAACAACAGAGCAATGGAAAATGTCTGCAGGCTCAGGTTTTTGTACTGGAGGTATTTCTATGAATTTAACCAGGGAGTCTACAAGTTTCCAAATCTAACAAAGAATATTATAACAACAGGCATTATTATGGTTTTTAATAATCTGTTCAGAGTCTGGAAAGTAATGGCATTTATTGCTATTGCTCCTGCTCTACACACTGGCTACATTAACAGCAAACAGACTCTTCTCAAAACACTCAGTGCAAGCTTATGGTGTAAGGCAACTGAATTTCTCTGATCACACATCTTAGATAGCCTGGAGGGACTTTTGGTCAATGTTCTCAGCATTCCGGAGATCCCATTTTTGCAATTTTTAAGCTGACACAAACCACTTTAAAAATCTATGTTGCCAATAGTTTCTGTCTCTTACAAATGCTGTTCAGAAAAAGACTTCTATCTGCAGACCTCTGCCCCACACAAGACAGTTCAGCTCCATTCCAAACATTATCTCAGGCTTTTTCCCCATGACATGAAACTGTAAAATATAACTCTACTCCTGACTAAAACAGGTTACAAGAATCTTCTCCTCTCCATAACCAAGAGCTAAATCATATACCAACTTCAATTCCAGGGCTCTTCCTGCCTTTTATTGGAACCACTTGACACTTCATAATTACTAACTGACAGGGCTGCCTTACTGCAAACACTTGCCCTTCAAGCAGAGATCACCCTGCTGAAAAGAAAATAGTCATAATACACAGGAATATTACTGGGCTGGCCTCACTGCAGGTGAGCAAACTGATTAGCTGAACTACAAGTAAAACGAAAAGCAGTGATGTGGAAGTACTCAGATCTTAAAATAACCATCTCAGAAGCCTTGAATTAAGTTTAATGGAGAAATTTAAGGAAGTTATTTTTGTTTCAGCTGGTTTCCTCCAGCATATTGTCCCTCTGAACCTTTAATTTATTCTTTCCAGAAAACTAGGTACACATATTTTGAATAGAGAGCAAGCAGGTACTTGGATTCCCTATGCTTTCCTAGAATTGCCTTACATAAACTGTTTTATCATGATAGCATCTAGGAATTTCCAGACCTGCTAAACAACTTTAGATGCTCACACCACACCCACATTCCCACCCTGCTTAAGGATTACATTTAATGGGAGGGTGAGCATACTTGGTGTGTAACATGCTTTAGCAGCCTACTGAAGTTTCACGGGCATATATACAGAGAAACTTTCCAGCTGCACCTAAGATAGAGACAGCAAAATTTGCCTGTTAACTTCCCTAACCATGAGTTTAGGAATTAAAACCAAAGCGAAATCCTGATTCCAGTAAAATAACCAGCAAACAACCCATGAGTGAAATAATAAACTTTTTTTACATGGAAAAAGGAAAAAAACTCAGAATTCAAATCTCCTTAAAAAGAACAGCCTGACTTATTTGTTTACTGCAGGGTTCTTATTAGAAGAGTACCTGATTCACACAAGTCCATAAACCTCAGTGGGACAGAGACAAATATATTTCTTCTGTTACCACAGTTGAGACCCTAAAGTTCTGTGGCATTCTGTCACAGACTTTACACTTAAAATACCCCTCAAGGCTTCTGTATGTCATAGCACAATTACTGCACATGTACATGCATATGTACACAAGCACATGTACACAAGTGTCACTTGAAAAAGCACATACACAAAAGCATAACATACATAGTTATGCATATATGCATGTGAACGCATGCATGCAGACTTCCATCTTTAATTCTGAAAAAGGCACGTTCATTTCACATTACTGCCAATATTCCCCCTTCTCCCAAATCATCACCCAAAATGGAAGACATTCTCCTATGCTTAAATGGAAGACATTCTCCTATATGCTTAAAACACGTCACACTAAGTAGATGTGAATGATAGAGCACAAACATGGAACTGCCTCTGAAACTCACACTGACATTAAAATTTTCACAGAAACAATTACCAGAGGAAATAGTTATTTTTTTCAAAAATAAGTACTTCCTCAGAGTGCCAGAATTTAAATGTAATAAAACAGATAAAATACTTAAAAAAAAAAAAAAAACAGCAGAAAGCTTTCACTGTATTTCTAACAAGTCAAGTGAACCCTTCTTAGCTTGTGTCAGACATAGCATCCTGCCTTACACACCCCTTTAGTACTTACGGGTAAAATGATTAGAAACAGATGGATGGACATTACTTCCACTGTCAGCACTTTCACTGCTGGAAACATCATCATCTGATTCCCACACACATGAGCAGGGTGAGGTTCCACCAACTTCTTCAAACTTCCTCTTTAAAATCCCACTCATTGCTGCGATGCTGTCACCATGCACCTGTAACAGGAACAGAGGCAATGAGGCACTGAAACATGCAGCTACTTTGCAGGTCTCCCAGTTCATCTATCATTAAAGACCTCACCTATCAGTCAGATACCACCACCTGCAGCTAAATGGCTCCTTAACTAAGAGATTTAAACAGATTTTCCAAGAAGGAATCAAAAAACCCACAACCTATCATCAGTATATTTATCATCACACTGACTTTAAGACAGAAGGTAAATGCTACCTGTATTCTACCAATGCAGAAAATTCTACAGCCAATCTTATACATATATACATATATATTCAGTTATGCAGCAAATTTAGGTCAAGCATAATACTCCAATGAAATTCATCAAAAATGGACCTTTATATAAGACTTAAAAACTTACTTGGCACCAAGAAACATTACATGACAAAAATTGTTTTTTAATAAATACAGTTCAGCAAAAACCACCTTCTCTTTTTTGATTTATTTTAAATGTCTGATTTATATAATTCTCAGTACTAACAAATGCCCACAACTGCAATTAGATTTGAGAGCTGTATGAGATACTTTGCATCTTTCCAGGCCAGGCCCTTCATAAACAGTTCTGGCTCATTTTGTCATTTTCATTTCCTCAGAAGTTTCTTGCCTAGAATTTTTGAAATTCAGATATGAGTACTGGCACACAAGTAGACTATTTCCATTCACACAAGCATCAAAGGACTAGATCCATCCTTAAGAACCTGACTTCCTAATCACATTGCCCAACAAAGCCAGAGTCATGTTGAACATTCCTTATTGTTTCCTTTTCATATATAACAGCTGATCTTCGTATTTCCATTTATGGAATGCCAAGCAGAAAAAGATCAAAATATTTTTAAAGCAATTTTTAGATAATTTTAACACATCTGATAGGCTGAAACACTTTTTCTCTACATTTAATTAAAAAATTGGTTACTATCACCCTCATTACTGATTAATTCCTACTGCAGACTGAAAATTAATTCTAAGATCTTAAGTTAAAAGTTACAGATAATATCTACTCTCTGACTATGCTAATCAGTGGAATGCTGCTGTAAACAGCTGGGGAAAAAAAGGCTGATGTTTGATGCTTTTAAGCTTTTAGAATCAAAAATTCTCATCTGATGCCACTTGCCTTCGGCTTGTTAAGCTGCCAATTCAATTCATTTTATATCATAGTTATTTCTTCCAGTAAGCTTCACTCTACCTTTATGGATGTGTCTAATTTAGGGGAAATATTTCAGTATAGATGGAAATCCTGACATAATGCTAAGAACAGATGCTGCATAAGATGATCTTCAGCACCAAACTTGTTTGCATGCAGAGCACGCTAAAAATTAAATAACAAATATATTAGGGTTTCATACAGTCAGTCACACAGACTGATTTAAATACATATGCTCACCATGATGTTCTCAGCTTGTTTTACTATTTATGAAAAAAATGTTTTCCTGAAAGGGATTTCTTCAGGCTAAATGTATGACTCAAACAGAAGTTGCTTAGATCTCAACCTTTGCCCTTTTGTCCAAAGATGAATTACTGTAAACTGCAAAGAAAGCACTGTACTTTTATTCTGAGGACATGGAAAGGAGAGTTTAGCAGCACTTTGTAATAACCTTTGCAAAAACATAGGAATGCATTTTTATGAACCAACCTCTAATAAAAACACATTTACAAAAAAGAAAAAAGAGATAAAAGAATTAAACACACACCGAAACCCCACAATTATAAAGAATCACCCCCCAAGTACAGGTTTAAAAACAACTCCTCTGAATTGTCCCCCACATCCTCACTATATCTCTTGCCAACCACCTTTTCCATTGTCTCCTGCAGCGCTTACAGCACTGAAATTGTGAAATCACCATTATTTCCATGGCAACAGCCTGCAATATCAAATCCACAGGATTATAGCTTGACTGTAGAAGAGGGTAAAGAAGCAGCTGGAGTGTGAGAAAGAAAATGCTTACATTCAAACATCTCAGAAGAGAGTGAGAAATGAGCTGACAAAGAGTTTATCATACAAGCGAGACCTAAGTCAAATCCATGTGTGAACCCATTGAAATTGTGGCTACAGGAGTCATGAGGTTCCAGGTCCAAAGAACATAAGTCATAACTGCACTGCAAGGCAAACCTAGTATCTGTGATCATCATGAGTGCACAGCCAGTCAGAGAGCAAGAGCTCATGTCGTACCCTGAGATGACTCCCAGACAAAAGCCCCTTTGTCAGACACTGTCTCCCACCAGTAAAAGCACACAGCAACTGGAGGGCTAAATGGTATCTTGTGCATCAGTAAAGTCACTGCACATAGTGAGAGTGTCAACAGCCACAACTGTTCCCAGCAAGTAGGAGAAACAAATATTTTTTACACCAAAGGACTTTAAATTTGCCTGGTTTTAGCATAGCCTACATTTGCAACAAGTGCCACAATCTAGCAGCAGCAAAGCCATTTCATTAAGATAATTTGTATAATGAACCAAAACAAATGGGTCTTAGGATTCCTGGAAATGACATAGGTTAGCTCTACATCACTAGCTGATCAAGAGAAGGTACAGGAGGCAACAGGGATACTGCAGAACCTGAGTATCACCACAACACAAAGAAGGCATAGCTAGCCATTACATATATTTAGTGTGACCGTTGCCTGATATTTGTTCTGAATCTCTTCCAGGAAGGTTACTGAGAAGGTTGTTTGACAAAGCAGTTGGGATCAAATTTAGGTGTTGCCACTTTCTTGAGATCTGTTGATTCTAATCTCTCTGTAATCAAGTCTCCCCAGGAATATGTTACATAGGGGAAGGAGATACCTCCATTACTCAAGAGCTTGGCCACCACAGAGAGAGATTAAAGAGTGTCTAAAGCTGTTTGTGCACACGATGTACCAGCAGGAGATCCCTTTAGAATAACATCTGTATAAACAGATGCCACTCCATAAGCCAATACACTTCAGAAAAAAAGCACATCTGCACAGCAGTGCAAAGGCATGCTCTATCTGATGGCATTATTATTTACACAGGCAACCTGCAGTACCTGAGCAAGACCGACATTTCCAGGAACTAGGACATAATAAACATGGGACACACAACCCAATGATTATGAAAGTGTGTGATACATCCCAGTGGAAGAATAAGCAACAGTCAAACTTCTAATAGCAGTGAGGCCACAAAGTTAGGGATATCACTAAAGGCTTCCTAAGTGCACAATCAGGGAATCAGGACAGAGAATTCAACTGAGTTTTCCTTTGTCCTGTACCATAAGTACAACTGAATAGGTAAATTCAGATTTTGGGGAATTAACTGAAGCAACTGCAGTCCAAAGAAATACAAGTTCAGTCTCATTTGAACAGAAGACCCTAGAGGTAGGTCTAATGGTACCAGGCACCAAAGACTGATACGAGTAAAATTTTCAATATGTGAGTGGAAAGCAAAACTATAAATAAGTCCCTTACCTGATAGGAGGAATCAAAAGGGTAATGTAACCAGGAAGCAATACAATTTTGCTAACACAAGTCACTTAGGGTATGTGAGACTACCATTATATAGGATGGGAATACTCTTCAATACACAGAAGTACTTCAGTAATACATATATTATGGAGTGAGCAAATGTATATAGGTATAGAATGCAGTACACAGAAGTCCATGTCTGACTATAGGAACCAAACAACAGCACATGACTAAGAAAAACAAATGGATGGTCAATCAATATTCTTGGACTTCCACTAAGGCACCAATGATGTTCAGCCTTCAGAGTCTGAAAAGTAACTGTCAGCTACAGGTGATGAGATCTGCTATGTCCAGCTTATCCATTCGGTTAAAAAGGACGAAAGTTGGCTTGAAAGGTTCAATTAGAAACAGACATTTCCAGAGAATTACTAAACAGCTGTCTAGTAGCTATAGCTGATTTGGAGCAGCATCCTTCCAATTCACAACTGAGGAACAAGCAGACACTGGAATCTTTCCCATTTGTAGATACATCCTTCACAACAAAAAAATCCTTGCACAGTGACGTGATACATCATCCTCTGCCATCCTTCTCACCATACTTGTGTGGCATCAGTCCACAGCAAGGCAAAACAAAGTTAAAGCAGAGGGAAAAGTACTAAAGCAAGGAAAATAAGCTAATACATTGCTATGAGCTCTAGGTCAAACACCAATTGCCTAACACAGTCAAGGACTCTTCAAGAAAGTGACAACTTGACACAGCAGAAGCATGTGGTGGCTATGGGCTGTGAGAAGAATATATCTCTCCTAAACACCCCCATCCATTTGTTACTCCTTCACTTCCTAGTTTGCCTACACCCTGATGAAACTACTCCTACTACTCCTACAATGAGATCATTTAGCCAGTTCTCTAGCTGCAGGTATGCTGACTGGGGAAGCAAGTCCTCAAAGCTCCATGGCAACAGGCTTTGCCTTCCTACGATGCCAGATACCTGGCAGGCACCCGATATTTAAAAATTTCAGAGGCAATATGGTATTACTAGAAGATAAAAATTCCATGTAAATGTGGGAGATATATTTCACACTGTCACAGTACTATCTGGAATCTACAAAGTAAAATAATATAAAAAGCCTGGCTGGTTTGACTTTCTCTAGTACCTAAAAAAGCTAGAAATTTTAGAGAATCTTGGTTAACAATCTCATTGCAGAAGACCTTTAGATATCTTCTTTAGATAGCAGGTATCCCCAAATCCCTGTAAAAGGCCTAAAAAGAGTGATATTAGGATTACTGAGTGAGTGGACAGGTGACAGTGCATTCCTGTGCTCCCAGGAAAAATTTTTTCTTATGATGCTGTGGTAACATACGCTGCCAAACTTGTTCTACAAAACCTAACGTAAGCTGCTGTATCTTCAGTGTCTCACTGACACCCATGGACAGTTTATATACTGGGCATGACATTCTATGCTATAGAATTTCCCTTTAGCCAGCCTGGGTCAGCTGCCCTGGCCATGCCCCACAAGCTCCTTGTGCAGCTCCTCACTGGTAGAGGGTAGGACACCAAGAAGTCCTTGACTTGAAGCAAGCACCACCTAGCAACTACCAAATCATCAGGGTGTTGTCCATATCATTTTCATACTGAATCTGAAAAACACAGCACTGACCCAGCTACTAAGAAGAATATGAACTCTGTCCCAGGCAAAACCAGGACAAGTCACAAAGAAAAATCCAACAATTTTTTCACATTAACCAAAATTTTCAAATAAATGTTTTCCAAAATTCAGTGCTATAGTCTACAGGTCATACGACATCATCTGGGACACTGAACCAATATGGAGCAGACCAGTGGAGAAATAAACATCAAGCATGTACCATCTGCAGTAACCATTAAAAAAAGATATGAAATAATAAAACAGAACCCTATTCAAATTATATATCCTCATGATTTAGAGAAAAGCTCATTTATAGAAATCAGCTATTGACTAAAGCTATGGAAAAATCAAGAGGAAAAAGAGCTCAAGAACACATTGGCATTGGAGTGAAGGGGGCTGGGGGACAGGGTATAAGAAATCCAACTACTTATTTCTTTGGCTTATTTATAAAGCCTTATTTTGTACTGATTTCCTCTTGAGACCTGATCACATTTCAAGATAAAATCTACCTGAATAAAAATTCTTATTTGAAAATAAACCCAAAAATAAACATTAAAGGTGGGCATTCAATAAATAACTGTCCTATGTATCACACTGCATTTTCCTCAAATGTATCAACTGAAAGTACAAAAAAATTTAAAGTCTGTAGCAGCAATACAGATTCACTTTTGAACATAAAAAACTTCTATGTAAATGACTGCAAACTGAACTAGAGAATGCAGAAAACAGATGTTACACATAAAACATTACTGCAAAGTACTCATCACAAACGTCTCCCACCCACTGGCCAGTCAGCATGTACTATAACATTCTAGGGTGACTTGGCAAATAATTCCACAGTCAAATCATGAATATTGATGCTCACAAGTCAAGATGTTTGGGTTATTTGTTGTGATTAATATTCTTTTTGAATTTAAGTCTTTTTCTTAGCCTGCTTCATTTTTTAAAAGACATTTTTCTTACCTGCTAAATGAATGTCAGCAGCAGAGATGGTTGTGAACGAATCGAGGTGGTTGCTTGGCTCCATACAATGCACTGAATTATTCTGCTCTTTGTGTAACTGACAGCTTTAAATTTGGGGGGGGGTGGTAGTCAAACCCAAAAGCACCTACAGTGACATCATCACTCACACAAAGAATATTACTTGCTTGTGAAAATGACTATTCACATAAGGAAGTGCATTAATGCAGACAAAAACCATTTGCATGAATGCTTGCAAACAGTGAACAACAGAGGTACATGAACATGAATCAAACAGCTGTTCAGAATTCAAATTAATGTTTGCAATACATGTTTTGCTGTATTTGGCAGCTCTAATCATAAGCACCAGTTGCCAGAGGTAGGCTCTGGTAGTTTCAGTACTACGATCTGTAAAATTTACAAACACATAGCAAGCTAATTCCACTTAAGAGACTACACTGTATAGGTACAGGGAATATCATTAGTATAATCTTACTCATATATTTTTGCTTACAGCAGTGATCAACAAACATTAAATAGGTAAATTCTTTCTCTCCTCATTTGCTTCAGCCTAGCTAAATCCATAGCACCAAGTAAATCCTGCAGGATAAGACTGCACAATTCAACCTAGGGAATGCGTTCTGGCATTGCAAGCCAAATCCTGCCAAGTCTGCTCTTTGCAGGGTTTCTATACCATCACTTTACAGTACTCGTGATTTCACACTTGAGTACTAATCCACTAATCTTCTAGACTGCCTACACATTGTTGTACACTCTTAACACATGCCACCTAGCTCCACTGGCAATGAATTTAAGATGCAGAAACGATGCTGACATATGCTCACCTCTCACATCTACAAGTGGTACAGATGCTGATAGATCTGGCTTCTTTAGTTTTCCAAAAGATCTCACATGGTGCTGCATGAACCAAGCATGCAAATATCCCCCTCTTCATTACCCAACACAAAAATCCTGCATACAGCAGCAGTGAAATGGTCTTCTAATTCTTAGCTACATCAATTGATGGCAACAGTTGAATGAAATGCTTGTATAACTCAGCCAACAGAAGAAAGTTCTATGCCAGTTTTCTTAAACTTTCTCTCAGCATGCTCCCCAGAGAACAAAATAAAATCAGTAAGAGGCATATTAATTCAACTAGGAAGCTGGGACCGTAGCATTCAGGTGTTCAGCAATGAAGGTGCAACCTGGTAAAAAGAGATCCAGAGGAATTCAGAAGGAGGGAGTTCCTCTCCATATGAGATTTGTCCACAAAAGCTGTTTGAGACAGTTTTTTTTTTTTTTTGTATTTAATTTTTAACAATTTTCTAAGCTTGCTACAGCAAGCTTTCCTCCACAGTGGAAAACAGGAGATTCAAGAGAAAGACATCCTGAAGCTGGGTCAAAAACTCAGGTTCATAATGCCTAACCTCCACACAAGTCATCTAGGATGCTATTAGCAGCACTGTCAAAGTCCTTTCCATAGTCTTGAGGTAACACTACTGAAGACCTGGTATTGGGCACTTCTCTTCTAGGTTTTGAGTTTTAATGATGAAATTTCATCACTTAAAATCCCTTTACCTAAAATCTCTGCAGAAGATTTCCTTTTATCCTTTTTTAAGAAAAAGAAATTACTACCTGTATCCCAGAAGAAATTTTCCAGTTTGTATGGATGCTCCCAGAGAAGGCTTACTACTCTTGGCATTGACTGTATTGCCGGACTGCTTGCAGCAAAGGTCTGGCCAACACATCTTTACTGCACCTCTTTATAAAAGAACATACAACATTTGGCTGGCTTAGCACCTTCCCAGCAACTGGAATGAGGTTCTGAGACTGGCAGCAGCGTACTTGGCACAGCAGCTTTGCATCATGCTGCTTTCAGCTGCAAGAATGGCAGTAGGGTTCAGCTCCATAATGAAGACTGGAATGCTATCAACTTCCTGAGTGCTGGAAATAAGTGCCTTTTAATATAAATTTTTCCCAGTTTAGCCCATGTAGTAATACTAATTGGCTCACTGCACCACCTTTTCATACTATTTCAGTGCTGATTTTCCATGCTGTTCTTTCAGGAACATCAATCTTGCACCCCACCTGCAGAGGAACTGCACAACATGGCAGGGAATCTTGTGTATCTGCTGCCAAAGTACAGCATGGCCATGACTGCCACATGCCAAAGGGGCCTTCCCACCTGTCCAGCCCCAGCACACATCACTCAGCTCCCTGTTACATCTGCATTAGCACCCAGCCTGGCTGCTCCTTCACCACTGCCATCAAAGCCACTAGAGAGGGAGCATGAATTCAACAGCTCTCCTCTTCTGCCCCATGTTCTCTGCATCCTGACACAGGGGGTAGCCATTCTCTACTCTGAAATATGTAACGTTGAATAGCTTTTCAAAAATCCAACCAACCAAAACAAAACAAAGTCACAAATCACTCAATGTGTCCAAATTCAGAGCCTCTGAACTCCAAGAGCAGCAGCATAAACTAGTAACACAAAACCATACTGCAGCATATTTGCAAAACTTGCTCTGAACTAGGTATTCCTCTTTTTTTTTTTTCTTCTAAAAATAGAGGAACAGACTCTTCCAGTTTAACATTTAAGTACTGAGGGATGTGTTCACAGTGGTGAGAGGAAAGTGTAGATGCAAATTTTAGGTAAAAAAGGACCAAATATTCCATACCTTGCTCGGGCTGCAATTTTTGACAATAATAGTACTATTTCTACATGACAAGATTTAAAAAAGGACTAACTTTAGGAGCTTAGAAACAAGACAAGTTGGTATTTTGCAGGTTTTCTGCCCAGTGGGAAAAGTGGTAAGACTGCCTTCACCCTGTGGTCTGGTATTAACTGTACAGCACAGCATTCTGTTCCCACATGAACAAGTAATGCTGAAAATTGCTGGAAAAATCTAGCCTGGCAGAATCCTCAGCTCATCTGTTTGCAACTTGCTATAAAAAAGTCAAACCAAACCAGAAAAAAAAAAAAAAAAAGCCACAGTACTTCCTCCATGTTATCATCACTATCTTTCACAACCTAGACATCACAGGCAATATGCAACAAACTTTCTCATTACTATTTTTATGAGATGAGAACTTCCACTTTTATATCCAAAACCCCAAGGATTCAAATTGGCAAAACTTGGCTACCACTATAAAATGCAAAGATGTACTTCTAGCAATGTATCATACCTTTACTTCCTCAAATAAGGTTTGGATTACTTATTATCTCCATAGAATTTAAATTACATACACGGGAAAACGAGGTTTAAAATTAAAGAAACTCATGTTTGTCCGCCTCAGTTGAAAACAAATTATTCTCAAGAAGACTCAAAAAACTTTCAATAATCCATCTAATTATCTGCTTTCTTAACATGTTGACATCTCATATAGAATGAAAGATACTGTATCTTTTCCTCTCATTCATTTTGCTGGGTAGAGAACTGTCTGGATGCATGGGCCCAGGGAGTGATGGCCAATGGTGCTGCATCCAGCTGGTGTCCGGTCATGAGTGATATCCCTCAGGGATCAGTGCTGGGCCTAGCCCTGTGTAATATCTTTACTGATGATCTTGATGAGGGGATTGAGTCTACCACTAGCAAATTTCCAAAGTTAGGTCAGGGTGTCAATCTGTTGGAGGTCAGGAAGAGCCTGTGGAGGGACCTGGGCAGGCTGGGTGGATGGGCCAGGCCAAGAGCATGAGATTCAACATGACCAAGTGTTGGTTCCTACAAATTTGCCACAACAGCCCCATGCAGTGCTACAGGCTGGGGGCAGAGTGGCTGGAAAGTGGCCCACTGGGAAAGGGCTTGGGGTGGTGGCAGACAGTGGCTGAGGGAGCTGGGGGAGTTTAGCCTGGAGGAGGCTCAGAGGGATCTTCCAGCCTGCAATGCGCTGGAAGGAGGCTGCAGCCAGGTGAGGGTCCCTTCCTCCAGGCAAGCAGCAACACAACAACAGGTCACAGTCCTAACCTGTGCCATGGAAGGTTGAAGCTGGACATAAGAAGGAATTTTTTCACTGTAAAGGTGATTAGATATTGAAGAGGACTGGAAAGGGAGGTGTTTAAGGAAAGACTGGACTTGACACTTAGTGCCATGGTCTAGTTAACATGGTGGTGTTTGGTCATAGGTTGGATTCAATGATCTCAGAGATCTTTTCCAACCTAATTGATTCTGTGATTTCAAGCAATCAAAAGCAAGTATTCAACTTTCACTTTAACTGACTTTTGGTACTTGTGATGCCAGTTAAAAATGGATTTTAGTATTAACTTGAAGAGGATTAATTATTTGTATGTGTCACAGTACCTCGTAATATTTTAATGCTATCTTTAAGACACTTCATAACAGGAAAAATGCCCTTTTCAATGATGAAAAATGAATCAGCGTACTGACTAACATAAACTACCAGAAATCATCTATATACTAACAAAATAAAAGAATACGAGGGGTATATTTAGCCCACTATGAAAATGTTTGTCATTTGTTCTGTTTTCTAGGCTCAAAGAGGAAGTCACCCAATGGAAAAGAAGCAGAAACAGAAAAAATTGGTATTTTTCATTTATACTGAATACCAACTAACAACAAAACAAGTTATGTTATGCAGAAGGAATAAATAACGAAGAATTGGATTAAATAATGTAGTATGATAGAATATCCCAGGTTGGAAGGGACCCACAAGGATCACTGAGTCCAGCTGCTGCAGGTTACACATTCTTAACTGAAAATAATTAATTCTTTAAAAGATGAAATTGCTTAGCAATGATAAGTAATTGAATGCTATTTCTTTCTTGTAACAAGTTTTGTAGTGATATAGGCTTTGGGTTTTGCTTAATGTAATTTAATATCTTACTTTAAATGGTTTACATGGTATTTCAGTCACCTGCACATACAACTGATAAGGAAGTATTTGCTAATATAATAAATAAAAGAAAAAAATTCTTTCATTTGCAGGTTGTTAACCTATGAAGTCAGTGCTTAAGCATACTTCTATCATGGACCTCCCTGGGAATAAGCCTGTATCTTCAAATATTATACAGCACCTTACCTGCATCTCCACCATGAATTTTTTAACCAACTTTCTACCTGCTTTCCAACTCTTCATCTAGTCTACCTCCCACTCACATGCTCCCTTCTCAGCAGGGTCTCCAACCAAGGCTAATGAGCTTATCTCATTTCCACTGAGCTGGTGAATGCTGGCAGCAGCTGACAGTGAATGCTGGACAGAAAATGTGAATCTGTAGTTCACATAGAATACCTGAATCATTAGAGAACTTTAAAACTAGTGACAGCACAGTAGTTTTATTCAGTATTTTTCATGCTGTCATTATTAAGCGGCAGATATTTTTAGCCACCAAAAGCCAAATCCATCTGCAGCAGCAGCGTTTCCAAGGAGACAGAATAATTTAAACACATGTGGAACTACATCTCTGTTTTCATCAACTACTCTGTTACTGGAGCACTTCTGAGTCAGATTTCTCATTTGATGGGGGAAAGTGATTTGAATACATGGATTTGAGACTGTAATTTAACAGTTGAGCTTATGCTTTGAGATACATATCCATTATCTACAAATAACAAATGTTAAGATACAACTCCACTATTTTTCAGTCAGTGTTATTTACCAGTTTTACATTCCAATATAACAAAAAAACTTAAACAAACAAAAGACAGAGAATAATTTTTTAAGCACTGATATTTGCTGCAAATTACTGATTTTTTTTAGCAAACATACCAGGCTCCATTTTCTGAAGAAACAGCTACGAGGAAAGGACACCACTCCCGATGGTAAGGTACATAAGTAAGTAGACAGTGGACAAAGCTTCTTCCAGTCCTTTTTAGCACTCATAAGAGTCCTATTGGCTAGTTTCAGTTTTTCTTTATGGCACAAATTTTTAGTAATTGTAGGTCTGCTTTTAGG
The DNA here is from genome assembly GCF_047830755.1 of Zonotrichia albicollis. Taxonomy (NCBI): domain Eukaryota; kingdom Metazoa; phylum Chordata; class Aves; order Passeriformes; family Passerellidae; genus Zonotrichia; species Zonotrichia albicollis. The sequence continues at coordinate 28,523,585 of NC_133828.1, forward strand.
GAATCCTCTCAGTGAATACAATAAAACTAGATTCCTGCATTTACTGATTTTAATCTCGGAAATCTATTAAAACTAAATTCCACCATTTTAGCTTTATAAATATATTTCATAAATATATATACACTCAAATAAGTTATAATCACAATTTATTTACATCAATTAATATTTTTGCTTCAAACCAGCAAAACAGGTACAACAATTATTTCCTACATGTAAAATGTAGAGCTAAGTCAACAGAGAGCTGACTCATTGAAATCCTTGGCCCAGTAAGGCAAATATCAAAATATCCTATTGTTTCAGTGGGGCTAGGACTTCTGCCTTCAGTCCTATATTCTCATATAATGTGACTTGATAAAGCAATCTACTTTCTGTACCAAGCAATTTATTCACTGCTTGCCATCTCCAGACTGCATGAACTAACAACTGCTGCTAACACAAACTCTGCAGAAGCAAGCTATTTCAACAATTTATTAGAACTCAAATGTAAATGCTGTAGGTACTACAAGATTTATCTGTCTCATACACATAATAATATGAACCTTTTTTTTCCTTCACAACAAAGATAATTTTATACCTGAGTTATCAACCACATTCATTCCAAACCTAAAAATGAGGCAAAAAATCTACAAAATCTCTTTCAGTAGTACTGAGGAGCCATTCTTACTGTTTGTTCACCACTAAATAAGACAGTTTCAGAAGCAGTTCATTTTCCTATGCAAACTCAAAGGAAGCATTTTTAGATCTTGCAGCACTCTCTTCCTGTTGGTAGCATACACTGTATTTTGAACAGTATTTCCATCACACAAAATGACCTCTCTTCCTACAGCTTACTGAGCAACTTCAGCATCAATGAGATGCACTGCGTGTCCTGTCACATGAGAAAGCTGCCAGCATCAGGCATGCCTATGATTTCACTGTTTATGGATCTCACATCCGTTGAAACCTCCAAGGCAGCAGAAATAATAACGGGAAAAGCTGCTTCAGAGTCATTTGTGAGAAACAAGCAAGATGCTTGCACATGCATTTTTATATCCAAGAAATGTTGTGGCAAGGATCAAGAATAGCTATTCATAACAGGAATTTTTTTCACCCTTACCTGTAAATCCGGTTTCTGTGTTTCAGCTCTGTCAGTGCAGAATGAAAGGTTTACTCCCCCTTTTTCCATCCATCAGACAGCAGCCATCCAATAACTGAAGTCATCCTGGCATCCTCTGGAACATGCTCTCTCCCTTATTTCCCACTCCCCACCCCCATCTGCAAGCTAGCAAAATGGGAAAACAGCATGAAGAAAACAACAAAAAAGCACATCTAAAAACCAGCTTTAATAAGCTACTTAGTAGTCAGTGAGGACACTCAGTACTAAAAGGTAATGACAAAATTTAAAGACAAGAAAAAAAAAAGTCTATTTATAAGCCTTCAGCTCCACTACTGAATAGGAATTTCTCCCTTTCAGCTCCTTTTTGTAAGGAAAAAACAAGCAAACAGCTGTAGGAACACAGTTACTGCCTGTATACATTCTTTGAGACTGACTCAGCTATCCAGATCTTCAGTGAAGAGTGCTGCTGTGTATTTAGGAAAGCTTGTGATTATCAAAATGACAGTGGTGCTTTTATACAAACAAGGATCTGAAATCTCAATGCAAATCAGAATAATTCAGAGATAGATGCCAGGAATTTCCTACAAAATATGTTTTCTTTCTGTTTGAGGCAGTATTTATAAAATACCTCAAAAAGAATAATTAGTAGATACCTTTATTCTGAATATTAGCTGCATAAAACTCTACCTGTATAACTGGTACATGTGCATTTATTTTACTGTATTTATAACAGAGTAGCCAATGTACAGTGTGCTGCATGAACCTTACACAAAACTTTCTACCTACATAAGAATTCAAATGCAGAGAATAACTAGGTGAACAATTTTCAATTAATGTGCCTGAAATATACTCCAGTCTCTTTGCAGCCTCTTAAATCAAGTTAGATTTTTTTTTTCCAAGATCAGAGATTTTTTATTTTCTACCTCGCTATATAAATCAGGTAGGTATCAGCTCAGTTGAAGACAACAGCATCACATTTAGTTTATGACAGTTTAATTACATTTAAAATCAAAATCAAACATGAATCTTCTTAGCTAAGATATCATTTACTGCCATATCAAAGCATTTGTACTCCAGGATTTCCCCTTTAAAGAAAAACATTAAGCAGCAGAAGCTGACAAATACCTTTGTGTTTACAAATTTTAATCTTCAGCTATAGTTTTCCAATAAAATTAACTGTGAATTCCTTTAAATACGAGCATCTGTTCTCTTCAATGAATTATTGATCTTTAACGACAGCAAGACTATACCAATTAGCATACTTTCACTACAAAGTAATAGCTGATTTAGCTTCTGAAAAAATTAGCTGTCAGTCTTATCACAACAAACTGCCAGCAGATCCTGCGCATAACATTCAGATTCTGTCTTTACAAGTAAAGTAGGTGTCTTTTTAACCAAATTACCTCAGTTTAACATAAAACCTCTTCTTAGATGCCTAGAAAAATGGAAATCCCTTCGTGCAAGCATTAAAAAATCTATTAGGTTTCAAATCCAAAAAATCAATACCATTTTCTTTAGTGGGAAAAAAGGGAATACTGACGAGCACCTAAACAGATATTTAGCTCTGATAAGCAACTGGCTGGAAGACTTCAAATTTATTTTTCTTCTGGTCTGCAGAAACAAATTTGGAATTGAGCACCAACACTTCACCTTTCAACCAGCCTGAGTGCTGAGAGAAATTAACAGGCATACAGAACTATAGTGCCACAACTAGACTTAATAAACATTTTTTAAATTTAGATGCAAGGTGCAGCACTGTGCCATCCCCCAAACACCATCAGAACAGCTGGTCAGAAAAATGGGCAGTATAAACAATTCAATCATAATGCCTTGCAAAATCTACTGTGAAAATAGGAGAGTATGACCAACAAAAACCCCAATAGCTCTACAACAGGCACAGAATGAAGTGACTCTTAATACGACAGACAGACAATGTTTCTAAAGTAAAACACAAACAGCACTGCTACAAAACTGATTAGCTTTAGGTAGGCTGCTGCTACCCCCCCCACTCCACAAGGGCTGCACACACAAGCCTCCAGCAGTGGGGTCTGTGCAATCTCCAGAACCTAACCCCGCCAATTTCCTCGGATTTCTGCGTAACATCAGACAGTCCTCGTGAAACTTGCCCCAATTTGCACATCAAGAATTGAGCAAAGTCGTTTACATAATAAATGCATTTTAAATCTATGAAATTCACTTCTGCAGAGTGCTGAGGACATTCTCCTGTGCAGGTGGGGGCGTTCGGTTGCCTGGGCAAAGGCCCAACCTAGAGAGAGCCCAGCTGGTGGCCCTGACAGAGGAAGGCAGCAGCAGCCCCTGCCCACCCTTTGCCAGGGCCCTTCCTTCAAGTCGAGACTCTTGCCCCTGGCCCCTGCTGGAGCTGTGCCCCCACGGCCCTGCTGGGACCCGGCCAGGCACCCCCTGAGCGTGTCCCGAGGGATCCCCGAGCCGCCTCCCCAGCCGGCCCCGGCCCCAGCCCAGCCCAGCCCGCAGCCGGCCCCGGCCGGAGCGGCCCCGCACGGCTGAGCCGCCCCGGCTTCCCTCTCACCTGCTCCGTCCAAGCCACCTGCTGCCCTGGCTGCTCCCCGGCAGAGCACCTGGACCCGACTGGCCCTTTCCCGAGCCAGCACCTGCTCAATCTCAGCAATGCTTTCCAGCTCCAAAGGGCCATTATTGGACTAATTAACCACATATACACAGAGATGGAGAAATGGAAACGATCCAGGTTTGTACCCAGTCCCTGCCGTGACTCAAGGAATTACTTTTTGTACTTGTATTTGTTGTGTTATTTCTCCTTTTTTTACACTTACCTATACTTGATACTCCATACAACACACATTTATCTTTTTTTCTCCAGAGCTATTACATTGGAAAAAAGGAACGCTCCACCAGAAAGCGGATTCCTGCAACAACTTCCTTTGGGTTTTTTTCCCCTGATTATGTGTATTGCTACCAAAATTGGAATTACTTCTGTTTTCTCTGACTCTACAAAGTATGAAGTTTCTTTTGGAAATCTCTGTATGAAATAGTTCAACAGGATCACCACCCTCCTAAATAAACCTTCAGGCTGTGGTACTGGATGGCACCACCTTCACCATCTTAGTTTCTCCTGAAATGCAAATCTTTCCAAGTAGGAGAGAAGGTAAGCAATGGCTGAGGGCAAAATGATCTTGTAGATGTACAAATCTCAAAGAACACATTAATGGTAACTAATATCTCTTGATCTCCACTTCATACACCACACAGGCACTCTCAGCCCCTGGATCCCAGCAGCTATACTCTGGTTACACAACTTTATGATAGCTTATCACACAGTCCTTCACTAGAACCAATTATTGTAGATCTCTCCTGTCAAGGGTGAGAGCAGCTCCAACATCTTTCATGAAGGCACAGGTGGAGCTTGATGTTTAGAGATAATGCTCCAGGCAGAGTTTTGAGACAGTCACCAGTCTGTTCACCAGGCTCCTGACTGCAGGCTCCGGCATTTGCCCAAGACAAGCAGTGGTTACCATCCAGCTCAGCAGCAGAAGAGCTATCACCTGACCTTTTGAAAGAGGTCAGGTCTTCCACAGCAAAATCCTCTTCTGAAAGATTGCTCCTTGGATGTTGAAACAGATTTCTCACACATGTCTAGAAATAAGACCCCTATTCACAATTCTGTTAGCAGGGTCCCAGAAGGCATGTCATGTTCCACACGTTAGATCTACTGGATCTCCTGAATGCAGACAGGCATTGTAACACCTTGTTTCTCAGCATTCCACATGTCTGTGCGATGACACTGAAAGCAGGAGGAACCTGGCTTGTAAGGTAGCAACAAGACTGTGTGAATTTCACAGCCAATGCCAATTCCATGTGGCAACTCAGGATATCTGCTGTTGTTACAAAATGTGCCACCATGGTATCCAAGCAAAATAAACATCATTAGAGGGAAAAAAAGGAAGTGATGAATGAACTACGTATGACTTACTGACTTACTGGTGTCTACTCAGCTGCCTAGAAAAATCCTGCATAGTCAAAAACACTGGTTTTTTTTCAAACCCACTGATGTTTGATTATGAAACCCAGGGCAAGGTTTCCCCAATTTGAAGTTGCTGGCATTGACATGAAGTTTTATATGATTTATGACTGAAAGCAAATGGAAAGTTGATGTTTCTTTCTCACAAATGGTAGAAAAATGCCATTATTGAGTCTTCAGAAATACCAGCAGAATCCCAGTATTCTGAGGTTTAAGTAGTTGGAAGCTATCAAACAGGATATGTGTGATACAGTTTCCGTGAGTCTTTGGCAAAATATAAAAACAACTCCACAGTTAAATAGCAAAGTAAAAATGCAGAATCCATATAACAAGCTATATTGGCTTCAACGCCCATTGACTGCATTCAATGAAGCCTGAAGACAGGTCAGGTTGGAAAAGGTGGAGGATGATTACGAGCAATGCGCAGTGTAAATACATCACCCTATATTCTGAAAATCAAAACTGCTTCAGGAAAGAACAGGATTCATTAAGGACAGCATTCATACGTTTTTACTCTTCAACAGAACCTAGAAGACTGTACTGTGTCTGAAGGAGTTGAACTGTGCTCCAGTTCAGAATGGAAACAAACCAAGCCCTTTCTCATCAGGCACATCATACTGGTCAGTGGATCCTGGCACTTGAATATATTCCTCCTGTTACAGTAGGAGGAATGAACTATCCAGGAGCTGTAAAAACTACACTGAAATGCTGGGCTTGCAGGTGAGGATGCAGATTGAGCTCTGGGCGGGAGGCCAGAGAGAGACAAGAGGCTGTGAACTGGTGACTTTGGGATGACAAAAGGCACAAAGATTGGTGATGCTGGCCAGGTGCATGGACACTGAGAGACACAGGAGGAACTTTTTAATAAGAAAGGAGATAAAGTTGGGTGACACTAGGAAGGTGGATGGACACAGGGAGGGCAGCAAGAGCTGAAGACCCCTGGAGGAGACTCGAGACTTTTCCACACTGGGACTGTGAAGGTACAAAGCCTTTTCTGGGGGTCCCTGCTCAGAGGCTCCAGCTGCTTCTGTGTTACTGTGCCAGGAATAAATGGCTTCATGGGCATGTGAAGCTCTGCTGTGGACAACCCGGGGTGGAACTGGTGAGGAAGCTCGGTCTGGCTGTGCGAGGGGCTGTGCTGGGCGCCCAGCAGGGCCTGCCCCGTCACTGGGGCCACCTGCCATGAGGGGCTCTGGTCCCAGCTGGGCCAAGGGTGGCCTTGGGAGTGCAGCTGCCAGAGCCTCGGGAATGGGCACACTGGGAAGTTTCATCAGTGGGGCGAGTGGGGAAGGGCTACACTGCCCATTGCACTGCTAAAGGCCAAATACACCTGCCACAGCTTTAACACAAACATTAGAAATAAGATTTTCTTTACTCCTTGATAAACAAAACCAAGGAAAACAAAAAAAAAAATGTTCCTTTCTTCTTAAAATATGTGTAGCAAGCTTGTGTGAAATCAAGTAAAATTAAAAACAAAACCAACCAGCCAAAAAAAAAAAATCCTAAGAAAACCTACACCACAGAAACCTCCATGAAAATAGTGCCAGGTGAGAACAAATCTCAGGCAAAACTGAAAAGCATATTCAAGGCAGACTAATTTAAACCTCTTAGAATGCAAGTTACATAAATTTCAAGTTTCTCAGACTCCCACCCACTTACCAACATTCAGTCTATACTCCTTCAATCAGCTCAAAAGTATAGTCATCTGCCTTCAGTCAAAGCAGAAGTCATATAACAAATGGCACAAAAAGAGACAAAAGGTAAGCAAGGAACTTTTGCACCAGAGTACATTTGGATTTCCATTAACTCATCTGTCACTATCTTATAAAGCGGCTTTCTACCATGGAAATTATTTCCAATTTTGTTTATTTGCAAACCAACTAAGTCAGGTAAGCGCTTCCTAAAACCCAGATTTGACTTCTCATAACTAAATAACAATACAAAAGCCTAAAACATCAGACTTCAAAAACAAGCTCCTCTTGAACCATAATCTACACTTCATGACTGAAAGGCAAAATGAAACAAACCTGAAAGAGTTTAACAACCCAGTTTTTATTAGTGATAAACAAAAATCCTTGGCTTTTAGCCATATCTGCCCCAGTGACGGTGGCAGAGCACAGTAAGGGAAAGGAGGAGGTATTACCTTTTGAAAGGAACACAGACAGACTGACAGCTAGGTCAGGGAGGAATGCCACTTTTCACTGCTATGACACAGGCACCTTATGAGATTTTACTTAGTCAACACAGCTGAGTACCTGAAAGATTTATAAAGGGTCTTTTTCTGCTTATTTGCAGGCAAGAGTTTCTTCATTTATTTATATTCCTCCTCCTGTACTAATGCACTTGATGACGCCTTTAAGGTTAATAAAACATACAGAAACATAAATGCACGAAGCCAAATATTGTAAGCTTAAGCAGCTATACCACAATTAGTTTAGGATCAAACAGGAAGTGTGGAAAAACATTAAGAACAGGGATAATATCTAAATACATTTCCTCCAAACATTTGATGCTTACCCCAACTGTGGGCATCTCTCAATTTTTTCAAGAGTAAAAATAAAAAAACAACAAGATTGAGATAAATTTTGCCCTGAGCATTATCATCCTGGTTTCAACCACATGCATAGTGTCCTAATCCTCCTAATTTGGTTTTTCCTAGCAAGTTTCAGCTCTCTCTCCCCTGCCCAGCTTCATTCATGAGTCTACAGCTACCCTATCTTCAGCCTCACCTACTGCTCATATTCATTCATATTGGTCACTAAAAGCAGCCCTTAGCATTTTACTTTTATTGGGGATTGTGGGGCTGCCCACAGTCAGCTCACACAGATGACCAGAGAAGTCACAAGGCTACACCAATATCTAAAATCACATTTTTCTTGTATTAGATATTGGATTTTGTGCAGTATGCTACATGTATCCATGTGCCAACCAGTGATCAAAAGAGGTCTCAAATGGTGGATCAGGTCCTCAAGTACTTCATACAGACAAACCAGGTTTTTTTTCATAACCATTTCTGATGTAAAAAATTAAGAGTGTTTTACATTTCTACCAACAAAAGTACTACATTTTTAATACACAAATTTAATTCCAGAAGTCACTGAAGGAGCGCCTCCTTTACCCCATGTATATTTTTAGGAAAGGCCATGCCCTGTTGCTGTTGATAGTACTCAGTGTTTTTCCCCAGTACTGCTGATGCACAGCTCACCAAAACAGACAAGGAAAGAGCATCCAAGGAAATCATGTCCAGTTCAGAAGGACATGTGACTAACCAGTACTCCCAGCCTTTCAATACAACCATTTCCTTGGGGCCATTCTCATGCCTGTTTGTAATAACATAAAGAAAAATCACCATTGTACAGGAAACAAACATAAGAAGTTACGCATCACATAAAGACTAAAGATCTTTAATCACAAAAGATGATGAGTAGGGCATTAAGTTAAGCTACTGAATTAATAGTAAGCAAATTTAAAGCTTGTAAATGGCAGAGCTGTTAAAAAAAAAGGAGGGGAAAATTATGTGAAAGATCAGTTGCTTTTTCAGAAATTCAGAGTGTGCCTAATTTGTCTCCTTGTAAAATGAAAGGTCATTATTTAACTTTTTACTCCACCACAGCTAAGACAGAATTCAAAACGCACATAATTTTGCTGATAAATTAAAATGCCCTCACTCCTCAAGTAACAGGAACTTCAGCTGCACCAAAGAAAGCAGTGTTCTGCAAAAATCGACCTGTGTCTTCACATACAGATCTGCAAAAACATTCTAGAAGAGAACACTCACTTGGCAGGGAACAAGAGTCTAGCTCCTATTTCCAAATCAATCTTGTGAACAAGAAAGCCAAATGATCCCTACACACAAGTGAGTGGCCCAGCATTAGAGTGTTATGCCCCATTTCATCCAATATCAGCCAAGAGAATGGCAGCCCTTGCTTAGCACTATCCTCCCAACATTATTTTATAGCTTGTTCATTACCTTATATCTCTGAAAGATTCAGGTGTCAATTTCAACACTTCCAGCCAAGAAAAAACAGTATCCAAGTCTCTCATTTTCTTAGGAACTGCTCTCAACTACAATAAACCAGTACATGGCTATCACTTGTAGAAGAGAAAATCCAATCACATTAAGAGTTCACCCATAGAAAAGAGATCAGTGCTTTGGATTTCCACTGCACACAGCTGACTGTACTCTAAAGCTCAGAATTCCTGCAGTGCCCCCATTTCAGCAGGGTGGAAGCCCCAGTGAAATGCTGGATGACACAAGTTCTACTGGCTATGTTAAGAACAGGGTAAGCATTACTTTAAAGGTTGTAGCTGCAGAGAGACGTCAAATGGATTTCCTGACTTGCAAATGCCTTTTTAATCACCTTCAGTGCAGCAGCAGCCTGCAAGAAAACGCTTAGCAGAATCACAAACTTTGAAGGAGCCATACCAACAGAAGGTCAGGGTTGGCAGTGAATAACAGGGTAGTCAAAAGCAACAACCAGGAGCTAATTTAAACAGTTTTCTCAAGACATGTCAAACAAGGAAAGACAAAAAACATTGTCACTGGGCAGAGAGAGCTCTTTTCAGACAGATCAGCTTCTGGAAGAATCCCAAAGTTGTCATCAAAACCAAAAAGCCTCACTTTTTACACAAACTGTTAAGCCTTAGGCTAGGAAGGCTTTTCAAAGCAGTGACAGAGTCTGCTTTATTTTGCATCATTGTGAATACATGATTTTTGGTGAAGTAATGAGTGATAGAAGCTGGAGAACAGGCTTCCTTCAGTGTTCAGACACAAAATCAGAAAGTCATATGCAATGAGAAGTCATTTAAGCTCTCCTTTATTTAGAACAAGTGTTTATATTCAGTGTGTCTCTAAGGGAGAGGTGCAGACAATGGTCTCCACAGTCTTTCTACAATATCCCTTAAAGATCTCTTACAAAATCAATCAAAAATTGTCTGAAAAATCTGTCCAGTCAGATAGCTGTGTCCCATGATGAGAGATGCAGTGTTTAATGTAACTGGAGGGACTCTGGGGCAGAAGAAATCAGCCCTTGATGATCAGATGGTTCTTGTCTCACAGGTAGGTGGCATGATGAAACAAAGATGGCATCAAGGATAGTACAGCTATCAAGTACAGCTTTTACAGCCACATCAAATTGGGAAAATACTGAAGGTTGGCCATCAGACAATGCCTTCAGTATCTCTGCTACCTACTGAATATGTAGAAAGACAGTGTACAGCACAGGTCAAAACCTTGTCTTTGTAACCAAGCCAACTTCTCTTATCTGTCAGCACGGCCATTGGCACTTCCCCAGGGGTAACCTGCAACAGTTCTACAAAAGCCCTCGCCTGTAAATAGATTAGGTATAAAAGGGTAAAGGGTATCATCCGCTCAATGTTATGGATTAAAATATAATAGGAAAAGTTCCATATAAGCTGGAAGGTACAGGAAAGCCATTTCAAATATTTTCATGTATCACATGAATGACTCTTTTTGCTATTTTCACCTACTAATGTGCAGTTCTCACCAAGCACTTTCACAACCAACACAAAAAATATCCATTTTGGAACAATTTAAACTTTTAGATGAAAGCTGATCACTCTACAGAGATTGAAAAGATGAGTTCCCTAACCATTTATTACTAAAACTAAATTAAATATGAATTTAAATCTGTTTTAAAAGTGGATTTTCAATCAATTTTTTAGCCCACCTTTTTTTAAAAATCTAATAGTGAGATGCAAGCAATTCAAGATATTCTAATAAACACTATATTTCACTCTAGGGATACAATATGATAAGAGAACAGAAAACCAGGCAATTTTAGCTATATTCACGGGGCTTTCCTCCTCTCTGATTGACATTTACAGACTTGATCTTTAATAGTTTTGATAACAATTTAATGTATTCATTTTACAGATAATATATCACTATAAAAACTACAATTTTTTTACATCTTAATAGGAATTTTACTCACACCCAGGATCAGCAACAGTATAAGTAGTGTGTTTCATCAGCAATATATCAGATGCTGACAAGAAATCCTGATAGTGATCAGTTCAGGAGCTACTCTAAGTCTTTAAATTATCTTCATTAAGCACAAAACATGGCAGTAATTTTATTTTAATATCAGCATTTTTATCAGACTGTTTCTAAAAACAAGACTAAACTGTTCCTAACAAAAAATAATTACTTTTCTTCATTAGTTATCCTTAAATGTAACCCACACTGCATTCCACAAACAAAAGTGTGAATTTTCTTTAAAATCCCTCTTCCTAAGGGAGGTACCACAATCAAAGAACTCGGCAAGAGCATCATTTGGCGGCAGTCACGCACTGACACCTAGTGAATGCTTGCAGCCGAGGAATCCTGTGCTCGTCTCCTCCCTGCCCTGCACCACAAGTGTTACCAGCACACTCATCCTCACAAGGTGCTTCAAACACAGCGTGTCCCCAGTTCTGACGGGGGGCACACCAGGCCGTGTGTTATTCCGAGCATGAGGAGGCACACAGAGCATCTGAGCAGCTCAAAAGCCTGTATGTCCCTGTAAACGAGTCCCGACTTTGTTCTATTTTTCATGCGTAATGGCAGCCTAGTGACAAGTGCTCAGCACGGCAGTGGGAACGAGCAGACAGACAAGTTCCTCCAGACGAGATGGATTCTGCAACCCCCCAAATCCACTCAGGGAGTCAGCTGGCTCCACACACAGCACAATTGTTTTCTTTCCATTATGCAGCAGATGGTGCTGGAGATGATCTGAAAAGCCCTTAAACGTGAACGGCACATGCAGAGAAACAGTGGAGACTGCAACCAGAGGATTTATAGCCGGGAACAATCTGGGGTCAGTGATTATGTCATCACATTGTCACTCCTAATGTGTCTCAGCAGAGATGCACAAGCTAGCTGTTCAATCCATTCATCGGGCTCCACGCACAATCACCAGCCTCACATCCTCACCACAAACAACAGAGTTCCTGACATTCTTACTCCACTGCTCTTACTCTTTAATTGCATTTAAGGGATCCCTTTTCCCAAACTTTTTGCATTTCTTCAGCCTAAAACCCAAGGTAGCAATTATCTCTCCTCTCGAATTCTTAGGGAGCGCTGGACAAATTATTCAGTGAAAAACTGCACTGCCTAGTATTACAAGCAAAGCCAGAAAACAAATTCCAAAATAAGCCTTCAAGCTCTTTCTTACAAGTGAGTTGAGGTTGTGTTGGAAGGCAGGGGAGGAGGGGCAATGCAATACACTGCCAGATGCTATCCACCTCCCTAAATCTTTTCAGACCCATGCTCCAAATTCCAGTTTTCACAGCATGAGTTTCTTGAATTTCCAAACAGAATGTTCCAGAATCACATATTATGAATTGTATACCTCTGCAGCCCGTAAGCATTTTTCCAATATTAGCTCTGAATTGACTTTAATGGAAGTTAGTTGGAAGAAAATAACAAAGTCAGTAATTCCAGAACTTCTAGCTTCACTTGAAAACAAAATTATGTGAATCCAGGGTATTCATGCTTGGCTCTGGGTGCTAGGCTCAATTTCTCTCCTGTATATGCAAGTTATTTTGTTACAGCTATAACCGACACAGGTGATAGCTGTAGTGAAAAGTCCTTAACAAATGGATATTTGGATGAAGTTATCACTAAATAGTAGGTTGCTCCTTCCTGTATGATCCTTTTCCAGCAGAACTGCTTGTCTTTGAATGAGTAGCTCCAGTTGCAGAGGCCACAGTGGTCCTTTTTCCTTTTCATGATTCCATAACAATCCACATTTGTGTGTGGTGATAGTGGCAGGGGGAAACAGTTCTCCCAGCCCAAACCATGAAGACCAGCAGGCCACTGGCAACTACCTTTACTTTCCAAATTTGTTTTTAATGCATCTCTAAATTACCACATATTATGAGGATAAATTTCTTAGATGTACTATTCAGAGGCTTTTACAACATTAAATTATCTACTTTACCTGAGCTGATTATTTCAGCAACTTTGTAATTCCCATTTCCTTTTTACCAGTTACAAAACAAAACAACCCATACTAAACTTGGGGTTATGGCAGGAACTTGACAAATCTGAATAACCAGCTTCTTATTTTGGAATGAGTGCTCAGAAGGAAAAACAACAACACAGAAAACCTATCTAACTTTGGAAAAATGACCCAAGCAGAGTCACTCAGTCAAGGCTTATCCTGTAGCTATTTGGTTCAGGATACACCCCAAACACCCCATGTCACTTTTGCCCATCTGAGATGGTGAGGGACAGACACTGAAAAACACACAAAATTACTGCCACTGTTAATAAATTTTAGTTTGTGAACTGGGTGCAGTATTTTGAGATCCTTCATTTAAAAAGTACACTGTAAATCTCTTAAAGAAGTAAATATTTTATGAATATCTTATCTTGGAAACAAGTTTAGGCCAAAGTAAACATCAGCAGAAGCAGGGCAAATTCTAAGCAACTAAACTCTCAATAGTTTTTATAAGCATATACAAGGTTCACAAATATATAAACATACAAATTTTTAGGTATATAGAGTGCTCTCCTGCTTGTTGAGACTATCTGGAAGACAACATCTAATTCTATGCTATCACCACAGCAAGGCTTGACAATTTTTTCATAATTTCTTATACCATGTTAAAAATTAGAACAGGTATTCTTGTCAAATAAGAATTCACATTTAGGTGTAAACATATGGGCAAAACACAGATGACTGGGGAGGAACCTGAGGGGGAACAGCAGAGTGCCTGATCAGCTTTCAGTGATCAAAATTTCTTTGTAATAAAGAATATTTATACTCCCTCAAAGCAGTATCCTGCTTGGCAGCTCAAAAATCCTTGTTGCCATGGGAACTGCAAAAGAAGCCAGTTGTGACATAGCAAGCCTATAACAGAAACAAGTCTACTGTGAAATGACCAACAGTTCAGGGTTTTGTATAAAAAATGCTTGAGTATTTTCAACCTGAAAATAAAATGCTGCCTCAAATCTTTCTTCCAAATCCTCCTTCCACAAATATATTGCAGATTTTCACTAAAATACAGACATTGCTCATATAAAATGAGGTAATTTTGTATTTCATATCTACTACATCCAGCACAAAAATACCTACTTCCATATGTGTCCTTTGCAGATATATTTGGTACAAAGTGTACATTAGTGATTTACATTACTGTACTTTATGTAGAGAGACAAACAGATCTCAGAAACAGAAGAGACAAAAGACTAAAACACAAAAAAATACTGCATAAGAAACTATATAAAGGAAGACTTCTAATGCAATTATATAAACCAATATTTCAAGGGTATACATGCAATTTGGCCTTTGTATCTGTTCTCACCAGGTAAGAAAAATCAGTGCTTGATTACTAAAATAGAACATCATGCCTTTTGAGAAGGCTCTTGGCACTTCAAAGCAAAGTGAAAAAGCAGTGTCAAACCCAGAGTCATGCAGTTCCCACTTGAACACAAACAGTTTGCAGAAGTGTGAATAAAAAAACCCAACAGGCTGATCAAAGGATCCATGTAATAACATGGAACTCATACTTTCAAACATAACCCTTTCAGTACCCCATTATAATCTTATCGAGACACTAGACTTATTTTCCTGTCAAATATGTGTATGATAAAAGCGTCCTGAGAACACCACATGATAAGGACTGTGCTGAAATGATGTGACCCTTAGGTCACATATGCTGATCTGTGACACATCAATGAAGTTGGGGAGAACCCTGAAGAAAACAGTTTTGCAAAACAGTTACCTGCAATGCTGCTTTTATATGCCAAAGCAGTCTCGGATATGTTTAGAATACCTTTTAACATTGTAACTACTTAAGCATCACATTATGACTAATTAAAAAAGAATCCTAGGGAACTAGGTACAAGTCTTATCTGCAGACTGCCTCATGGCTCCAGTTGCTTTGCAGAACCATTAATTAGGAAATACATTCTTTTTTATCTGTTCTAACAACACTTGCTTATCAGACAGCACATTATACAGAATGTATTATCACTGAAACCAATTAGTTTGGATTACTTTCACTTCACCCCCCTCCCTGGAGGGCAGATAAGAGCAGCTATCTCCATTTTGGCCATGCCCACTCTCCTTTTTGACCTAGCCTGCACAGCCTGGCACAGAACTGTGCAGGTCTTGCCAAATGCTTGGACTAATCATCAAGTAACTGAGGCTATTGAGAGTAATGGAAGGCATTCCCAATGGAGAGGGCACTGCCTGGGAAATGCAACAGGCTTCACTTTTTTACCTGTCAAAGCCATAGAGCAAACAGGATGAAGGAGAGGGAGAGCAGTGATACCTGCATCTTTATTAATGTCTGCAAAAGTATTTAAACTGGACTCAAGAAGTCAAGCAATCTACAACAAAGTGAACCAGTTCAGTGAGAAAACCTCTAAAAGATAAAATTTTACTTTCAGAATAGTGTGGCATTATTCATTTGACAAGTTTTTAGAATTGGCAAACATATATGCTTCCTTAAATGGGTTGTGGGATAAGAGAGTAATACATTACAATGATGCGTACTAGAAACAGCAAAAAATAAAAATATTAAATCTTCTAGATTATTTTACATGCATGTATCAGTCCTTCACTTAACATTGCATCTATTTGATGAATTCTTTTTCCAGTAACACAAATGTTCTATTTCTATCATACTCATACACACCTTTGGGAGATGTGTTCACTGCCAGAGATACCTGTGAGGGATGAAGAGACTGATGTCCAGAGACCCTCTGGAGTGCAGGAGTGAGGGGCAGGGCAGCTCAGGCCTTGCCCTGGAGCCTGCTGTACCCAGCCCAGGGGAAGCAATGCCCCACACCCCACTCTGGGGCTCCTAACCCAGCTCCTAAGGGGCCAAATGACCACAAGGCCCACCTGGGAGAAGGGCCCAGGAAGGCCAAGGGGTATTTAAGGCCAAACACAAAGCAATCAGATGTCTTGACCCTACTTCCTATTGGAATTTTTATCTCAGTACCACAGGAGTCCAGGAGTTGGTACTGATATGTGTCCTTTTCTGAATCTTTTCTGCCTTCCTTTCTTCTTCTAATTCCTTCTTCTTGGAATTTTTAAGAACTTAGAACTGAATTGGTTTACAGTTTGCTAAGTTGAATGGGCCAAATTAATGCTTCGAGAAATGTTTTATGTTGATTGAATGCTGCATTAAACCCTTTTCAAAGTTTCTTTGATTTTCTAAAGTTGCCAATAAAGTTCTTTTTGCTGTTTTGATCTCTTGAGAATACCTTGTCTGTATTTCTCCTGTGGGTCTCACGTAGAGTACATGAACAATTGTAAGACCTTTCCAATGGCTCATCAAGTGAGTTGCTTGGGGCCTTTACAGCACTCAAACCTTCTTATTCTCTGGCTCAACATTTCTCTAAATTAATGTGCTGGGCTTGGCTTGGAGAGAGTTAAATTTCTTCATAGCAGCTAGTATGGTGCTGTGTTTTGGATTTGTGCTGGACACAGCGTTGGTAATTCCAGGATGATTTTGTCATGGCTGAGCAGTGCTCACACACAGTCAAAGCCCTTCCTGCACCTCACACAGCCCCAGCAGGGAGGAGAATGGGGTGCACGAGGAGCTGGGAGGGGGCACAGCCAGGACCCAGCTGACCACAGGGACATCCCACACCATAGGATGTCATGCTCAGCACACAAACCTGGGGAAGAAGGGGGAAGGGGAGGTGTTTGCAGTGACAGTGTTTGTTTCCCAAGTCCCCTTTACGTGTGCTGCAGCCCTGGCTGTCCTGGATGTGGCTGAGCACCGGCCTGCCCGTGGGAGCTGCTGGATGGATGCCTTGTTTGTGTGCACAGCTTTCCCTTTACCCACTGAACTGCCTTTACCTCAACCCACAAGTTTCCTCACTTTTACCCTTCTGACTGTCTCCCCCATCCTGCTGCTGGAGGGAGTGAACAGCTGTGCAGCATTTAGCTGCCAGCTGGGGTTAAACCAAAACCATCAGTCACCATCAACCACCTGTAGGAGATTCCCCCATAGAAAGTAAAGCAACCCCCAGCTCAGGCCCATTCCCCCCCTTCACTGTGAGCAAACAGACTGATGTAGTACATCCGTGCAGTAACATCTGTCTGTGCTTAAAGCAAGCTGTGCTACCAGTGTGACAAGTGCCAAACAAGGCTGTCTGCCGATCTGTAGCGTCTCTACAAGGCCATTTGTTTCCAAAATACAACAATTTACAATAGTGAATGTGTGTTGTAACACACATTACAACCTCCTGCAGTTGCTTATTGCTTATTCCCTCCACAGCCATTGCAATGCAATCACAGAGGCAGGAAATAATTTTAAATTGTCATTAGAACAACCTCACAAAGACAAAAATCTAGACACAAGACTATAAATTCATAGCTGGGTAACAGTGCATGCTGCAAACACTTTTTGGACTTTTACACAAGTAAGGGTCCCCACAGAGTGAAGAAACCAGTCCACATTCAGGTGCTTTAGATTCCATATATACTACCTAACTCAAAATACAAACAGATTTCCCAAGGTTCAACCAAAATTCTACCACATACTGCAGAAAGCTCTCTTTATTTCATAGTAAAAGCTAATTAGACCTAAAAAGCTTTATGAAGTGTAAGAACACTTTAAAATAAAGCATGCTTAGTCACAAACTATCCACATTTTCTCATTTTGCTGCACTTAACTGCATGGTCTAAAACAAATTATGATGACAATTTTAGTGACTAGTGAGGGATGTTGCTGAGTTAACCTGAACTACTCTTCAAATAATAAATATGAAAATAACATCTTGAAACAATAGCCACAGAGAAGACCAGGCATACAAAAAGAGCAGAGCAGACCTTTCCTTGTAGTCAATATTTAAAACCTCTCTTTTAGAGATTTCTTTAGCCTGCCTTGTTCTGACAAGACTAAAAAGCACATAAGTTGTGATTCTGGAATCATCCTAAGGTATGTCACTCCAGCACTTATGTCCCTGGGTGTTCATTTACGTAGGGTAAATATACTGAAATTTACAAATCCCTTGGAGCTTTGTTTTTTCTACACACACTATGCAAAAATCCATTCTCCAATTTGCCCAGTGATAAAGTAAGGGTGACTAATGTGGATGGGAAATCTTTTGCAGCAGACTTTCCCCAGCAAAACATCCTCGTTCAGAACACTGCAATATATGGTGCGTACAGTTACCCGTTACGTGTGAATGAACATGGGAAACTGAGCATGTTTTGCAGCCTGCAGCGAGCTGTTCATTATTAAGCTCTACTAGCTTCTCACAACTGTTTGTTTTCCTGTCTACTGAGAGCAGAAGATGTTTTAGACAAAGAACGAACTGGAGGTATAGCATCGCTCCCGAGTTTGCTGTGCTGAGTGGATATAGAACACAGTTTCTCACACACGACAAGCACAGTCTTGCAGCACCACAGATCTATCCAGAACCACGGACTACACAGAAATCAATCCCCTGAGACGTTTCCCATTTATTCCGCTGTGCCGGGGCCAGGGGGGCCAGCGCAGCCCGGTCCGTGCGCTCCGTGCAGCGAGGCCAGGCCCGGCCCGGCACCCCCGGCCCAGCGAGCCCGGCGGGGCAGACACGCACGCACACACACACAGACACACACAGAGACACACTCACACACACACACACACACACTCTCTCTCTCTCACTCTCACACACGCATGCACATACACACACACACACACTCACACACCCCGAGGGGCTCCGGGCCGAGGGCCGCGGCTGGGTATGGACGTGCTGGGCCAGCGGCAGCGCCGAGGGACGGCCAGAACCCCAGGAGCCCTAACCCAAGGTAGCCGCAGGCCACCTCACCTCACCTCGCATCCCTTTCCGCGTCAGGTGTGCCAAACGCCAGGACAGACAGGCGCTCTTACAGGCGAGGATCCAGATCGCCTCCGCTCTGGGGACAGCGGCTGTCTCTGGGTGACTCCAAGCGCAGATGCCAGCGGGGTTTGCTCTCCTCCCTCCTCACCCGGATCTCCCAGCCCCTGCGCTGGCAGCGGGCGGGCCGCGCTCCGCGCCGCCTGAGCCCGGCGGACGCGCACTGCGCCTGCGGGCCCTCACCTGAGCCGCCGGGCTCCCAGCGCCGCCGGGCGCCTCCCGGGCTCGCCAGCCGGGCCCGCGCCCGCTCCGGCAGCCGCCGCCGCCAGGGACGCCGGGCCCCCGCCCTCCATCGCCGGCAGAGAGCGCGGCCAGCGGCGCTGCCCCGGCTCCGGGGCGGGGTGACCCCAGCGGCTCCCGCTCCGCCCTCCCCGGGGCGCTGCTCGGGCCCGGCGCTCCGGCCGCACGCACAGCCCGAGCGGGATGCTGCGGGACACGCGTGGGCATCGCCCGTGTCCCATGGGTCTGTCACAGGTGTTTCCAGTCCTGCTGCAGAGCTGTTTACTAAACAAACAACAAAGGGAGGGGTACCCAAGCACAACCACAGCTGCTTGTTGTTCCGCTTGCTGTTTGAGGCATTTAATAATTTCTTACTTTGTGCTCGTCTTCTGGTAAGCTCAAACCCCTCCAGATACATACTGATTATTTTCAGTCTAAGACGAATTTTTTATTTATGTACCTGCTCTTTTTTCAATACCTTTCCCTCCCCAAAACCAACCAAACCAACGTGAAATGTGTCCTTTAATTACACATTTTGGATTTTGGATATTTTGGATTTTGGGTTCTCTCATCTCTCCCCATCTTACACCCTGCCTTGACAATTGTTTTTTTACAGCTGATGTGAAAAATGTAACTGAAACACTGCAGCCTGAGTGCTCACTACTTGAGAGTTGCAATACTCATTTCTAGGGTGAACAACCTCAACAGACCATCAGTGGTTGAAAACTGTGGAGAGAAGGGACAAGAGGCATGCACCATCCGACTGCTCCATTTGTGTTTCTCCTGGGGTGCACACCCGGAGCTCACAGTTCCACATCACACAGATTCCTGGCTACATCTGCTCTTCCCAATACTCTTCAGAGGATCTGATGTAGAGTGCATATCTGCACATCTATGATGATTATTAGTTTGTGCTTTTAATTTGTTCAGTGTAACCTTCATGGCATTACTTTAAATTTAAGACAGAGAAAAGTTCTTAGAAACAGCACTCAAATACGATTGCTACCTAAAAATTTGGCTCTCATGTCTTATCATAAAATAATAAATTCTACTTAGAAAATAATGAGATAAATATTTTTTTTCTTTATAACACAAAGCTAATTCTTCACTTCAAATGTAGAATATAATTGAAATGATACATACATTGCAGCCTTGGTAGCTAGAGACTTTATTTAATGTCTGGCTTTTTAGGTGTCTCGGAACACCTGATATGAAAAAGGGATTGAAGCATCAAGAGTTCTTAGATGCTATCCTGGGATCCTGAATAGGATTAATAACCTCAAGAGTTTAAATTCAAATGATGTTTAAGATCTTTCAGAAAGCATACAGCTTCATTTTTTTTTACTTTTCACAAACCTATTTCTAGCATCTTATATATATTCATATTTTACTTTCATAGCACCTCTTGATATTCAATAGTTTTTAGTGGGAAAATAAAAAATGCAGACAAAACCATTAAATACAATAAAAAATGAAGTCTTTATTCTTTTGGCTCAACTGTAATGTGGTTTACTGTTCTTTATGGTAATAGCATTTTCCTGCATGCAGTTCACCGACACACAAGTCAATATTTTTGTAAAAGGAGGAGTCAACATCGAATTTTTGCTTGTGTAAGAAACACAAAATGTCCTGATGTGATCAATTATACATGTTTGCTATTTAATTCCTGTGGAAAAAAAAAGCATTGTGGATCCCATATTATATTTAGAACAGTTCTAGTGCAGCATGAATCAACAAGAATAAGAATAGTCTATGTAAACAAACACTGGTAAAGATTTCATGAATAAAAATACTACCTTGAAACTTCTGATGCAGGCAGTGCTAGAATCTTAAACAAATCCTCCCCACCACATTTCAATTACAAGTTATATCTATTTGGAAGCAAGTGCATTTTGGACTCAGTTTGAAACTTATTTCACATTAAAATGTGTGCAAAAATACAGTACTAATAAAAAAGCAGAAACCTAAAGCTACCCCATTCTTTCCTTTGTTTCTTATTTTGTGAAGTTCTTGAATTAAAAAGTGCTATGGATAGAAAGTAATAAAAGTGACAGTAACATCAACCTGAAGATAATTCTCATTTCTTATTTTATGTACAAAATGCTGAAAAATAAAATAAAATGGTATTTTTACAGTATTTATATTTTCTTAGAAAATTCTATCCATGTAGTTTTCAACAGATTAAGCAGTTTGCAACATATCCTGTACAGTCTGACTATGCACCGTACAGTAGTCACTTAAAATTTTAAAATGCAAAGCAAGAAGCTCTTAAATAACTGCAAACTATTGCTTGATGTCGTGAAAGAATGATGACCAATTGAACAATTTATTTCACTTAACCACTGAGCTATGGCTTCCCATATTAGACTCTTAACAGTGGAAGGAGTAAAATTACAGCAGCAAAGGCAAGATAAACATGCATCAGTGATAGCTTCCAAACTGTCTATAATGGTACAGAATACTTCATATTAGCTGTTGAGAGATTGCAAATTACATTTACTGTGGTACATATTTGATGCAATAAATATTGTGCACATGTCATTATTTGTTTGCTCAAACATGCACCACGGGATAAAGTAACTATTTACATAGAGGGTACTTTTTTAATCAACACATACAATGTCAACCTTGCTGAGAGCAGAAGATGGCTAAATGATACTGCAGGGTGAAGCAGAACAACTTCATAATCCTTGTGTTTTGCAGGTTTTTGGTAAGCTCAATTTCCCAAGGTCAGGTAAACTGTTTTCCGCAGAAGAATACTTAGAAGTGGACTCTATGTCCCTCGGTAAAATTTTTATACAGAGATTGTTCAACTACTGTTAAATGACTTATGAAAAAATAAAACATCTGTTCTATTATTGTAGACTCTATGGGACTTTACAGGCACATTAAGATTTGTCTGGATGAGATACGGATACTGTTTTTAAGCACCTCAACATACAGAGCCACCCTGAAACATGGAAGTAGTCAGACTGCTGCTTTGTGCGACGTCATGTTTTCCCATGCATGAACTACAAGTGCAGCATGCCTTCATGCAAATCACTTCTGTTTGTACATTATAGAGAATCCGAGAGTAGAACACCTGGTCCTCATACCCCCTTCCCCAACATAAAACCCATTTACAAAAATAGTCACATATAATAGTAAACAACCTGTGAATTAAAAAATGATAAGTTCACCAACACTGATTTTTGTAAAAATATGGCAAATGTGACTGTTGAAATGCTAACAGTGGATACAATTTTTGTACTGTGTGTTTCATGTTAAACACAGAGATTCATAGGTTTGCACCTTATTTTTTTAACTGGTCCCTACAGTCTGGTTGGCCATTTTATCATCTCTTCAGCAGTGTCAGCTGGTACTAAAAACAACAACCTCCTGTCAAGATGTTACCCTGTTTTACAGAGTTGCAGTTTGATGACGAGGGGTCACTGTCTTGCTATAGGCACTGACCTTATATATATATATAATTATATATATATCTATATATGTAAAAACTGACAGTTTGGCATGTACCTCCTACAGGAGTCCTGTTGACACAAATACGCACTTTTTCAGGCTGTAAACAGTTTATTACAAACAGCGTTCTATGTTACTTTTTACTTTCCCTGCTGTCTTTACCTTTATCTTCTTTTTCTGACTTGTCTTTTTCATATTTATCCTTGTCTGGCTTTGTTACACTGTCATAAGAAGGTGGGGATGTTGTGGATGGGGTCATATCTGTTTTTTCTGGAGTGGAGTTCTCATTTAGTTTATCCATAATCATATCTTCTTTCATGGGCAGATCATCTTCCTCTTTACCTTTATCCTGACTAAATATACATGATACTTTTTTGACTTTTTGCCTCAGGAGATGACGTCTGTAAGCACGCTGAATGATGACAGCAGACACCTCCTCCTGCTTTCGTTTCAGTGTGGTTGTAATTGGTTCATAGGAGACTTTAGAAGGATTGGCTGCCATAAACCGATCTTCCATCTGTATTCTGAGGGCGTCCATCTCCCCACTTTCCCCCAAAACACGCTTTGTGAAAGCAAACAAGATGTCAAGGCAGTGAATTCTGTCACCGCTCACCATGGGCAGATCCATTGCAATGAGCTGGACTTTGTTGGGTTTTGCTATGAGAAGAGGTGGATCTAATGAAGCAGCAAAATCTGATAATTTACTGAACTCTATGAATTGTGTTGCATCGGGGTCAAACTTCTCCCAGACTTCATAGAACATCTCAAAGTCATCCTCGCTCAAGGGTTCAGCGCTTTCTTCAGTAGCAACACTGAAGTTCTCCAAAATCACAGCAATGTACATGTTCACCACTACCAGAAAGGATATGATAATGTAGCTGACAAAGAAGAAAATCCCAACAGAAGGGTTGCCACAGTCACCTTTCACAGAGCTCCCTGGATGATCTTTATGGGGGTCACAGTCCGGCTCCCCACTGTTGAGAATTGGGGCGAGCAAACCGTCCCAGCCAGCGGACGTGGTGATCTGGAACAGGCAGATCATGCTGTTGCCAAACGTTTCAAAGTTGAACATGTCATCAATCCCAACTTCCCTCTTGACGTAGGCAAAGTTGGACATGCCAAATATGGCATAGATGAACATGACCAGGAAGAGCAGCAGCCCAATGTTGAACAAAGCAGGGAGAGACATCATCAAAGCAAAAAGCAGAGTGCGGATTCCCTTAGCGCCTTTAATGAGGCGCAGGATTCGACCGATCCTGGCAAGCCGGATGACTCTGAATAGTGTGGGAGATACAAAGTACTTCTCAATCATCTCAGCCAAAAACATACCTGGGAAAAAACAAGTTAAATCAGTAAAGAGTATTATTACATTTTAAAACCACTGCTAAAGATATATTCTACAAGGATTGTAGAACTTTAAGAAGAGTAGGATACTTAAACAGATTTTTAGGGATTAGCCATTCAGTTTTTTTACAAAACCTTTGTGTTTGGTATACTTTTTTAGGACAAACTGATAACTAGTGTATGTATATTAGCAAATGCTGAGATTAGAGGAATACCCTTTTGTTTAATTGTAAAAAAAAATAATCTCAGTTAATCTGAAGAAAGATCATATGCACATTAGTATTGAAATTCTATGTAATCAAGTTAGGTTATTCAAAAAAATATGTGCATTTTGGGAGAACTGTGACTTCTTAATCACACAAAAAATAACATGAACACAGGTTTATTAGTAATGACACAGAAATTCCAAGCATAAACAAACTGATGAAAAGGTTTGTTATGATTCATGGAAGAATAAAAGAATTGAGCATTGTATTATGTGCCTCAAAGCAGAAAAATAACTTTTTTGATACAAAAATAGCAAAACTGATTTGCATATTAAGGAGTATTTAAAAACCCACAATTTTTACTCAAGTTCTTTCAAGTTTGCTGCTCTAGATAAAGCAAAGGTTAGTGTAGTCATTATTTGTTACCACATCTGCTTCAGCTCTGCTCACTCTATCTCAGGCACAAAGCCTCTCAGGATCAAACAAAACTGAAGTAAGCACGGGGTTTTACCCTGCTGTCTGGGGTGCAGGCATCCTACCCTCATAATAGTCCCACACAGATTTTACTCTTGGATTTTGGATGACTGAACTCTTTCACCTGCAACTGTCACTGTAAGTTTATATCAAAATTGCCTTTCATGCATGTGTAGGAATCTCTACTGATTTCAGAATATAGATCCAATTTCAACCAGTAAAAAAGTAGGAGTGTATGAAATCTCTTGCTAAAAAATTCTTACCATACTTTTCAGTTATGTTATGGATAAGACTTTCTAGTGACAAAGTTGAACAAAAATATAAATAGATTTTACATGGCAAAAATATTTCCATGTTTACAGAATTAGACATTTCATAAAAATGAGTTGCTCTTACCTACTATGGAGAGAATTACAACCACAAAATCAAAAATATTCCAACCTATAGTGAAGTAGTAATGACGAAGTGAAATCAATTTCAGGACAAATTCTCCAGTGAAAAGTACGATAAACACCAGGTTAATCCAATATAAAATGTTTTCCATTTCTTCACTTTGATCATCTGTTTCTACCATCATTGTGACCATGTTAAGGCAGATAAGTATCATGATACTGATATCAAATGCTTGTTTGGTTACAAAATCAAAGACCATGCCTTGGAATTTGTTCTGTTATAACAGAAGAAAAAGAAAAAAAAGGTATTTCAGATTAATAAGGCTTTTCTTTTTTTTTTTTTTTTTTTTTTTTTTTTTTTTTTTTTTGCTTACAGCTTATTTCAGCCTAAGGCATAATAGAAAAAATCCAATTTTTAAATAGATGTAAAAATAACAGAAAATAGTTTTATTCTTACTGCTGGTCGAGGTATAGGCTTTTGTGGTTTCTTTGAACCCAGTTTTTTCATTGCATTGTAGTATTTCTTCTGTTCTTCTGTCATGAAAATATCTTGACCTCCAAAGTAAACCCGAGAGACAAAAACTGGTTACAATCATGTATCTTTATTGATTACTTATAAATAATACTAATGATCATATTCTCATCTGTGGGAAAATGTAAGACAGATATAAAAATCGTCTTTTATGACTTTTATATTAAGTATTAAGCTACAGAAAGTGTTGAGTTCAGCAGCTGGAACACTGATACCTTCTCAGGCAGTGTTGACAAAACACAAAGACTAAAGAGGATACAAATAAAGATAATACAATGTTTGTTATCAAAGTTCAGAAATCTATACTGCTGAGCTTTGTGACATGAAGGTAGTATAGCAAAGAGTTTTTACAGCTACATTTGGCTATTTCAGTGGTTAGCCTTTTTATGAGTCAATTAAGCCTTCAGTCTCAAATCCACATCTTTACAAAGATGACATTGAGTATTTCACTAACCATGGAGAGTCATAGATTGTCATTTGTCCATCTAACCCTCATCAAGCCAAATTATAAGCTTTAATAATTTAATGTATTTACTATGTGGCACTTTAACTAATTTATTATAAAAAATATTAATAAAGTTGTCATCAGTGGACCAAGATTTTTTTAATGTTCTTTTCAAAATAATAATGAAGTACTTATCTTCTTTTTCTGCTGGTTGAAATTGTCTATGATGACACCAATAAAAAGGTTCAAGGTAAAAAACGATCCAAAGATGATAAAGATGACAAAGTAAAGATACATGTACAGGTTATCTTCATACTTGGGCTGATCCAAAACCTACAAAACAGGCATAGAAACTACACATTAGTTTAACAGTGAATACAAAATATTTGCTTGTGGAGATTTCACTGCTACAGGCACTTAGGAAACTGCACAGGATTGTGGAAGAGAGGCATCCAAGCCATGTTTAGAGTAAGCATATTTTCTTGGTATAGCTCTGCACCTTCACTATACCACAGCAAGCCTCCTGCTGTGACTGCAGCTTACAAAAGAAAAAAAAAAAAGAAAAAAAAAGAAATGGAGCTTTACTTTTACTAGTATAGTTTATTCAATTGTCTACTTTGAACTAGAGGAAAACTTGCTCCAAGGGAACAAGGGGCATGCCAAAGGGTAAGAAAATGCACAGGTCTAATTAAAAATAAGCACTCTGCCCTAAAGAAAGCAGTCAGGCAGCTTGCAGAGCACAATGAAAGTCTTAACTATAAATAAGATCAGTATTACAAAAAAAACCCCAAAAACCTCTCTGTGATGGTCTCTGTTTCCAAATATAAAGAATGGCTCAATGCATAATGAGAGGAGGAGAAGGTATTTCATGGCAACAGGTGTGTTGTAGGATTGGGGAATTTTGATTCAAATGTACCATAGAGAAAATGGAGTACTGTAGGACTGCTCCTCTGCTTACCTCATTTCTTGTATTTTTCCTATGATTTCCATTTTCTTTAACTACAAAATTATAGTAACTCTTTGTTCTTTCATTTTTACTGTAATTTCTGAAAGATGTTAAAATTACATTCTCAAATCTTGGAGCTCATACAATCAAAACAAATGGAGTCAAGGGACTATACTTACATTACGAGAATCTACAGCTGCGTACATGATATCCATCCATCCTTTAAATGTAGCCTATAAACGGAACACAGGTGTTTAGGTCATACTGTTCCTGGAAAATGCCTTGTCAGAAGCATTTTTTAGGAGCTGAAGACTAAGTGTCTTTTGTACTCATGAAAACCAGCAGAGTGAAATCCTAATAGCTCACTCTTGCTTTCTATTGTATGTTTTATTCATGAACAAGAATTGCAAGCCAATTCCAATATCTGACTATAGAGGGGCAGCATTCATTAAGAACTCTTATGTCTATTATGAATAATATCTGGTGTAGAAGTTATTTTTCTGTGCATGAGCATTAGAGGTTTAGTTGATACAGATTCAATGCAGCTACGGTCTATTATGTTTGAATTACATTTTTTTTCTCATAGTCAGTATATCCTCTAGGCTTTGTGTTTACTTCTTCTGTACAGTCATGGATTTATCTCACACTTCATAATTCAAACCAAGAATTGAGTGACAAAATTTCTAAATTAAAAAAAAATAAGTAAAAAGCTTTTTACTGTTGCAGGTAAACAACAGAGATACAGAAAGATAAACAGAAATTAAGGACTGGTGACTTACCACTTGGAGCAGAGATAGGTAACCAAGGCCTACATTGTCAAAGTTGACCTTCACATTCTTCCAGCGGGCAGTTTCGTTGTTTTGTATGAGCTCCTCACACTGACTGAAGTTGTTAATTTGGCTGATATCGAATCTCTCATCAGTTGTAGTGTTAACACAGTAGTAAAACTTTCCAGCAAACAGATTTACTCCCATGATACTAAATATCAGCCAGAATATAAGGCAAACAAGAAGCACATTCATAATAGATGGAATTGCTCCTAACAGGGCATTCACCACAACCTGGAGTACAAATGAAACCAAAGAGAGACACTGTAAGAACACAGGCACCAGGATCTTACAAATGCTTCACATGTAACATGCAATTATAATTCTAATATCTGTGTTACAACTCAATTGTTGAGAGTAACAAGTCAGAAAAGCAGTACAGAGAAAAGATAAAATGCCAAACTTAGTTAGAAGGAAAAATACAAATAGTAGAGAATGTTAGCTTTAAAGAATGGGTAAAATAAGACCCATTAAAACAAACTTTAAAAAATAAGAGGAAAAAGAAGTATTGATCAGTGCTTTTTAGAATATTTACTTAATGTATATCTGCAAAACCATGATAATTGTAATCCCTGACTGAATCGAACATACCAAATTTTTAATACTACATGTTTACTGGATAAATCCAAGCAAGTCCAAATCTATTTCTAAGCAAATTTCTAATTGAAATTAATTTTGAGGATTTTTAAAAATAAAACCAAGTAATGAATGCATGATATTTTGGATGTTTACATTTAGAATTAAAAGTGAAAATGTTCAAACCAGGAAAACTACTGAGTATCTGAACACACCAGAGCTGTTAGTGTTCAGGCAACTGGCAGATAGAAGTTGAAAAAGAGATTTGATTTCATTCCCAACTGAATTTTCAGAAAAATCAGGCTTCAGGAAAGAAAAATGTGAGAATGATTTCATGTGTGATGATGAGCAATGATTAAAAACATGCCAGAATGAAAAAAAAACACAGAGGAAAATAAAATTTAGGAGAAAGTAGGTCCATTATGAATGAGAATTATTAATTTAATGATGGAATCGATGATGCTAAATTAATTAATTCCTATTTTAAATCTCTCTGTAAATAACTCTAAGAATATAAACCTGGTTAAGTATAGAGCACTTTGCCACCAACTTTGCCAAAACAACTGAAGCAGATCCTTAAAACAAAGAAGTTTGCTTTTTCTCAAAACACTAGCTATTACTTTGGTAGGCTTTTTATACTTCATTTAGTATATATTGTGTAAGTACTAGGACAGATTCTCTAGCATAATAAACTTATTGTTTCTGTTAGAAATACAAATATGTAATGAAGTTCTATGAAGTATTTTGGCATTACAGTTATATCTGCAACTAATACCATCCCCAGAACCAATGAAATATAAAATTAGTGATCCAGGTAGATGGACTTTCATTCCTTGCCCTCTTACAGAACAGAAAATAAACCTTTTGACTATTAGATAGGTGATGAACCACCATCATGTGTAGTATAAAGGAGAATTGGGCTGAAGGAAAGAATAGATCCCTGTTGTACTTTCAGGGCCCCATTCCTGTCAAAACACTACCTCATTTGGGTGATACATACTTTAGACATATGAGAGCCTATAGGACTTCAGTGAAATTGTTGTTATATTTAAATTTAGGAACTGGATCAAATGAAATTGCTTTCAATGTGAACTACTCCATCATAAAAGCACAGAATAGTGCATGGAATCCTAATTTACCATGCTTTTTTGTTTGTTTGTACCTTTTTCCACATATCGTAAATCAAATGTTTTAATAAGTGGCTATATCTAGTGGGGAAATTTAAAAAAAATCAGAATAGTTTCTTAATCATACTAAAAATCTCCTTATCAATACCTGTTACAAATTAATAAGCAAAAGTAATATAGAATTGTATAAGTCAGCACCTGGGTTGAGAGGATTCCCTAACTGATGGATAAATCTCTTCTGACTATTTCAGCAGTGCTCTCTTATGTTGACAAGCTTGTACTCAGCACTGAACCACGACTGTAGGAGGCCATAGGATATTATTTGACCTAAGCAAAATGAACAGTCCAATAACTGTGCTGAATTAGTTTAAATTGGAAAACCATGTACTCACTTATTTTTACAACAATTTGACTGGAATAATAAATGCAAAGGTCATTTTTTCCCAATTTAGGAATATTTTCCAAATATATTAGTTTTTTTTAAATTGAAAGTTATCTCCATTCTTTTAGTCAAAAATATAAGTAGATTTCTTAAATGTACTGATATCATCCATCAGGAACAATTTTTGAGATATAAAGGGATAGTTAATGAAGTGAAAATATTTGTCCTCGAGCTTTCAGTCTCAGTACACCCAAGAATTCTGTTCCTTTTTGTGCTGCAGCTGCAGGTCCAGTCATGTTCTTTCCTTAATTGCTGGATTTCTACAGCTGACCTACTTTCTCTGGTATTAGTCTGAGTCCTGAAGCTACAGAGAACCAGCTTGTGATACGAATCATTTGAAGACACTCAAAACATACGGTTGAGCATCACTGGAAACACTGATCCCAACACCTTCCAGTTCCACCAGCAGTAACTCTGTGAGGAAAGGGGGCTAGGCCTGACAGCAAATGAAAGCAAGGGAAGCATAAGAAAGACATCAAACCCCTTGTTTTCTGCTTGAGAGAAAAAGGTATTAGTGCCTAGCACCATATAGCAGTGAGTGATACTGCTTGGGACAGAGCATGGACAGATTAATTATATTCCTACAGGCTATTTTAATGAAGTACCAAGTGCAAATTAAAGTATACCTTTCCTAGCAATGCCAGTGGTGGGAAGATGCAGGGAAAAAATTAATGTTTTTCATGGGGGAAATTTTTTTCTTTTAATTACTAGTTTGTATGGGCACAAGTTGAAATATAGAGAATAGTACAGTGTGTTAAAAACTGTGCATGTACTGAACAGAATTTCCTGCTTGTATATGGGAAGTGCTCAATGGAAGCAATTTAAGTGTCTATGCAAGTACATGCATTGTACCGGATTGTTATATTTTCAGTTCATACATGATAAATACCAATGGAATGATTATGTTATGAACAGACATCTTGAATTTCCATGTATCAGACCTTAAAATAGTCTTATACTAATCTCTCCATCAACTTGAGCTACTGCATCTTTAAAGACACTAAACTTGGAATTAATTTAAATAAGGCAAAATTCAGTACATCCATTGGAATATTTCAATGGTTAACTGCCTAACTAAAGAAGTTATAGGTCACATTTCTAGTCTTAAGTGATCTAACTTCATCTACTACTTTTTATTGCATTTTTTGCAAAACTCATAAATCTTCTCCTCATCTGGGAATGTACAAAGAGATACAGTTGGCAGATCAGGATCAAATGTGTAGATAAAGTTTACACCAACATGGAAGTCATGGGATTGACAATTACCCCTAAACCTTCATGACAAGGTTATTGGGTTTTCTTTGCAACAATGAATTGCCACTTATATAAAATTTGAAATATTTTTATTTTGAGTTTTTCATTTTGCTAGTCACTGTCATAAAAGAAACCCCTACAGTTAATACGATGAGATAATACTGATGCTTTAGACAGGCCTTACCTCTGATATAAACATCCCAAATTTTCAAATTTCTTATAGTAAAAGTCCAGAAATTTTTGGAGGCAAAGAAATGCTATTTCCTGTTTGAATTTATAACATTTCATCAAAGCCCATTTCCTTTTTTAGCTGAAGTCTCTTCTCTTACTTTACACACACACACAGAGCATGACATTTTCTTCAGAAGCTCACCAGTTTGTAGTTGATTTACAAATTAGCTAATCAGCTTATCACCTGGGGTGGCAAAGAAGAGTGATCGCAGGAGGGAGCTCACACAAGGATCCCTCTTAATTATGGTAGGAGGGTTCCAGTTCAGGTGCATCTGCTGCTGCCCACAATGGCAGTATGTCCGAGAGACAGATGGACCCTGAAGGTGTCAGCCAGACACCTTCCTGTGGCTGGAGCTAGAAATATCTACCATGTCTGGTTGTTCACTACTACCCTTGAGAGAAACATTTCTATACCTTTTGAGTCATGGCTGAGTACACCAGGTCTGTGTCCATTTCAGTGCACTAAAGAAGTGATTTAAACTGACCACTCTGACTTTGCCCTGAGACACACTGAACGTGCCCTGTTGGGCAACTGAGGGCCTCAGCTGTGGTAACCGATGGATTGATAACAAACAGCTGGGGACAGTAACTTCTCAAATATACCAGCAAAAGTCTAATATGTTTTCAGGCTGCTTAGTGCTCTATAGATTATACTCAACATTTTACAATCAATACAGAAAGCAATAAGCAACCAGAAATCATTAAACCAGCTCTCTGATATGCTAGAAAAGTTTTCTTAAATAGAATGCAATGGTTCTAATATGAAAGAGAGAAGGTATTTTAATAGTGCTAATTTACTTATTAACATACAAATTAATTAAAAAACTTTTACTTCTAAAAGACATTCCCAATTTATATATACAGAATACTATGTTAAAGGATATAGACTATGTATGATAGCCCAAACTGGTACAAAATACACATGTGCATGCATACATGGATGTATGCACACACACTTTTAAGAGGAAGTATTGGAGCTTTTTTAAACTGTTCTGACTATAGCAGGATATGTTTGTATAGGATAAATTCAGTAATATTGCATAGATCCATGCAGCTGATAAATCCTTGGGCCCTCCATGAAAGTATGAAAATGGGGAAAGGCCAAGGAGCCTCATTAAGTGTAACAATATGTGCAATAACACATGAATTCATATAAGCAGATGAAGCCTTTTGCTTATATGTTAGTGATAAATGTGAAATATAGAGGATGGTAGTGTAGCATTTCTGCATGGATTGGTCGTTGATTATTCTGCATGCATTGTTTCCGTGGATGCATGCATTTCAGATTCTTTCACGTTGTCTTACCCTCATCCCTTCAAATCGCGACAAGGCTCTCAGAGGTCTCAAAGCTCTTAGTGTCCTAAGGGATTTAATCGCACCAAGTTCTGAGTAGCCCAAGGCATTAGCTGTTAAGCTAACCAAAGAGACCTATACAAAAACAGAAAGGCAATATTGCTCATTCATCTCTATATCCTTTTGATACATATGGTGGGAATGATGTGTGCCCTGAACTTCTCAAGAAGATTCAAGGCTGGACCTCTTTCTCCAGGAAACCCTCTATAATGCAGAAAAATTTTTATGTCAGACAAAGTAGAATAAAAGGATATTCTAGGTACCTGTTGATGAAATCATGTTGATAGCATGGTATAAAAGTGCCTTCTATAGTCACATAAACCAGTCAACATTTGGTGGGATTTAAACAAAAATGAAGTCACATGCAAAAACAAAACACCCAAAAGCTGGGTGAATTGGAATGGACAATTTAGGTCAGGACTTCCCATGATATCTTCAGGACTTGATGAGAATGTAAATGCTCTCAAAAACCACATCCAGACCTTGCTTTTGGTCAAAATGTAACATTCTAGTGTCCAGAAAATCTTATTCAACAGCCATAGCTACCAGTGCTGTTCAGATTTAACAGGACTAATCAAGACTGAGAACCAACTGTTTGTTAGACAATGGTAGAAGCTTCACTGTTAGGCATATCCACACTTCATTACATTCCCTGTGACTCCTTTAACCACTTCATCAATTCTGGCTTGCATAACGCTGGTCTGGTCTGCAGGCAGATGAGTAAATAAACTAGAATAGCTGTAAAATAAATAATACAATTATCTTTCATCAATAATCCTTGGAAATGTATTTCTATTAGCCATTGGGAAGGAGTGGCCCTAATAAATCAAAAATAAAACATATCACCTTCTATTTATGTCTATTTAATGCCCTTCCCTTCCATCCTTCCTGCTCTCGCAATTCCTTCATCTCCAAATTGTTATTTTGGCTTTTTTATTTCAATCCCCTGTCTATAGATTAAAATGAATGCCTCAGATTTAATTTTTTTTTATTTTAAAAATGCACCAAGATAAGGTTGACATGAAAAACTAATAAAGCTAATAAAGCTAGTCATAGAAGTAACTAAACCACAGATTATCAAATAAGAATTAAATATTTGTTGATAAATACAAGTTCTACTGGTCGTGGCAATTTATACATCAGATGATTGAGCCAATACATATTGTAGAGAGGTATAGACTCAATCATAAAATTCTATATGAGCATATAGTCATGTCTTATCACAGGATCTGCAATGCTGCTCTGGATTTACAAAGTATAGCATTTTCCAAGCTCTGTGTAGTAAAGAGCTCCACTGTAGTTTTAGGGAGATATTAAGCAATTTCTACAGAATTCTTATGCTTTTCATAATGTACAAATAGGTGGTTTAAGATATACCCTTAACTTGCATTCCATGGGAATTACATCTGTGGAGCTGAGAGGTAAATCAGGCTATTGGGAATGGAAGGGAAATGAACATCTGCTATGTGGTCAAGCATCTGTAGTCTTCCATTTATGCTACCCAGGACTTTACATACATAGTTGAGCAAGTAGACCTGAAATTACAATGCACTTCTCACTAGGTCTCCTTCAGAGAATGTGTAGCTGCTCCTTGGTAGTGCAGCCTTTGGGAAATCATGTGGGAACCCATTCCAGGGGGGCTTATCTATGGTTCTCTGAACTGTCTCTTTGAGGTCACGCCCATGATAGCGTGAAAAGTGCAAGAGTACTGAATAGTACAATGGAACTGACAATTCCTAGCAGTATGTTCCTTTCATTTTGCACAGAGTAAATGACAGGACACTTACAGTAATTCATTAGAAATTAGAAACAGTTTGAAAAATTTCTTCCATATACAAAAAAAAACTGAAGAGGCTAAACAGCATCTTTTCTATACCATCAAAAAACCATAGTAAAAAGCATAATTTCAAGAAAGAATTACAACTTCATAAAACTAGAGAATTTTAAAAAAACATCTCTAGAGAAATAAGTATATCCAAATTTTTTTTCCATTCTGAACAGAATTATAAACCATACCACCACACCAGTTAAAATAGAGGTTTTGTTGAATAGAACAGAAATCTTATCCTGAAAATATAATATTCTTTTTTTTAAGCCTATTGTACAGGACATGAAAAAGAATACATACATCAACAATCAGGAAGTCCAGCCAGCACCATGCATTAGTGAAATAGGTTTGAAAGCCATAAGCAACCCATTTTAAAAGCATTTCCAGAATGAAGATATAGGTGAAAACTTTGTCAGCGTATTCCAGCATGGTCTTGATAGTTTTACGTTGCTCTATGTAGATATCTTCAAATGCCTGGAAACAAATGAAAATGAAGTTTGAAGAGTGGTCCTACAGTAATTTTTTTGTATTGCTGTTCAGCTCAGCTGAAAGATGAATACTCTTTGGAACCAGCCTTATGAAAAGTATTAAGTGAAAGCTGAAGTTATACTTGAGGGAAAGATACGTGCCTTATCATCATGTATATTTTTTCAATTCAAATTTTTTCCTGGCCATTCCTACAGGACACTGCAAATTGTGAAGACATTTAATTATATCTTGCAGATATATATTTATATCAGAACATATATTAATTTGACATCAAATTCTAATTTGTTACCTGTAGCTATGTGATTAACTGTAATTTTAAATGCTTGCTGTTTAAAATCACAATAGTCACAATAGTTCCACACTTAATTTACCAGAGCACCGCTGCTGAGAAGAATCATGAAGACTATGAAGGTCTCAAACCAGTTGTGTTCAACAATCTTATAGCAGGTTTTCCTAAGATTCCACCAGATTTTCCCCTTTCCTTCTTCTACACTGACTTGACAGCATTTGAATCTCCGTACACACCCTAAACGTGACAATAAATTTTAAGATGTCAGAATAAAGTAAATATTTATAAACAATCACAATGAATGGTAATAATTTGACTTATTTCTTATCATAGTGCTGGTGCATTAGATCCTTATAATTCCTCTTTGAGCATTTTTGTTTAGCATTTGAATTTAAATCTTTTTATCTTTTGCAATACCTTCCAAAGAGATAGAACACACAAGAACAGTAAATCTATGGCAGTAACTCTGAAAGAGTTACTAATACTATCAGATTACAACTATAATCACTAAACTTCTTTTGATTTTGAATAAAAAGAGAATCCTGCACAAATCTACACAACTAGGTCTATTTATCTTGCCTTTATTTTGCTTTGCCTACCTTCTGTAAAACAAGCTTCTGGCTCTAGAACTTCTTCTGGTTCTGCTTCTGGCTGTTCACCTTCTGGAGGTAGTCCAATGTCAACTGTGCTGCCTTCTGATGAACTGGATGCATTCAATTTCTGTGAACGAAATCCCACATAATTATTTTTTCCAGTTTTATTGTTTTGAATAGAAATTTATGTTGGAAATGTATATCAAAATATTTTGTATGTATTCAGTGCTGTGATATTAAAATAACTTCTTATCTACAATCTATAATGCCAAATTGTTCTACTACAGGTGAGGTCACAAGATTAGAAACTACATAACGTGCATTTTCCCTATTGAAAATATTTTGATATTTTCATACAAGGAATTGCTGAAATTAGTAGAGTATTATTCTAAGCCACACATAAGAATTTTGAAGTGAAATTTCAGTAAGCTAGGAATGGGTGCTTTCCACATTTTGTACTGTTTAATTATTCCAATCATGTGGCTGCATTTTAGGTTACACTTTAGATAGCATGTGTTAATACCAATAAATTTCCAAAATCATGACCAAACCAACAGCAAGCTGCACAGATGTATTTTCATGCCTCAAGTAAATATTATTCTAGCAAGTCTGTATAAAGCTAAATCTAAAGTTTCAACATAATGCTTTCATTATTATTGACATGAAAACACATATTATGAGTTTTATAGGATAATTTAATTATCTTTATTTCCAAAAGAGCAGCACATTACTTTAGGAGCAGTAGCTGATATTTTGCATACTCACTTGCCAATGCATTTTCTGAATTTATTGTGCATTTTGAAACTACTTATTACTTTGGTACAGTACACATAGATGTCCAATTACTATAAAAGGCCAAAAAATTGTGAATGTTTAAAGTTAAAACAAATTCTTTTAAACAATATTGTAATAAAATAATACTGCATCAATAAATCATATCAATATTATAATCCAAACCTTAAAATTATTCTTTTACACCATCATACACTGGCAACAGACAAATATGAGTACTATAATAAGTAAAAGTAGTTTGATTACAGCATTCTATGACTCTTCTAATGTTATCACTATATGGAGTATAACATCAGTAAAATGGCTGCATTGATAAGTAGCTAATCTTGTAAAGGGAATGATGTAAGCAGATTTAGAATAGAGTCTATAGGGAATTAATATTAGACAGAGATGTTCTATGATAACATTAAAGATATATATTTTTGCTGACACTTAAATCTGAAGTTAGAGGCATTATTCCTTTAAAACATTCCTGAGTAGCTTCAACTTCTATACAGTTTTTTGGAAAGGAAATGTAAACAGTATTATTCTGTGGATACAAAAAGTAACTTGAGACATTTAATGGAATTTTACATAGCAACAAATATTCAGTTTGTTCTTCAAACAAAAAGATTTATTTCTTTCTCCCTCATTCTGATTCTATTGAATCACACTGACAATATATTGTGTTGTGATTCTGACATAAGCTTAACTTTGATTTTTGTGTACCACGGTTCACTACAGAACACATTTCAGAGGAAGGCTGAGCAAATGGAAACATGTATTGGAGGGTGTATTATGCACCTAGTTTCAGTGCTATCTGCACACCCATTTTATATATGCTTTTTTGAATTTCCCAGCTGAGAAATTCATATCTCATATTTCTGCATGAGTATAAACATCTGTTGAGGTCAGGCCCAATGTACAAAGAGATGGATGCACACTTTCCTGCAGATCATTTTTGACAAATTTCAGATTGCAATATGTTTGAATTATAGATAGTGCATGGCAGTTTGATCATTGTGGAATACTGCCTCTAAAATGGAGAAACTAGAAAGTATGGGATAAATACTGTAGTCATCAAGTAAGGACCACAGCATTTAAACATCAGTGGAAGTCAATCATCAGTTTGAGGAAAAGCCAGAAATACCATAAATGCAAGGTACATTAAAAAAAATTACATATTATGTTAAAATTTACCATTTATCAACACAATACAGGAAATTATTTTAAAACTGAGAAGTGACTGTTTTTATTACATAGTGTTTTCTTAAAATGTTGCTTGCATCATTCCAATCTGGAGAGCATTTCTAGCAGAATGCTGTAGAAGTAGCAGAGCAAACAAAAATTATGAATTGGCTGAACCATAAGTTTGAGAGACCTACTGTCCATTCTTTTACAGGAAAATGAAGAGTTCAGTGACTCAGATATTATGCAGTTAGTTTAATGAGCAAAAAAGGGTAATGAATGCCTATTACTGAAATTGCTTAAGACTAACAGTTAACTCAGCATGGAAGATTAGATATAGCTACTATAAGGAGAGATCACAAATATCAGATAGAAAGGTAAAAAATTATCAATAGAATAGCAAATTATCAGGAACATAAAAAAGACAAGTTTATGTGGGGCACTGTGTATGGTGAGATGTATCTTTCAAGTCTCTTCTCAATAAAAATCTGCTATGCTTCATTTACAGAGCTGTAACAATAATCATAGGAGTTAAACTGAACAGAAAAATCCTAAATTGAATTAACAGCAGCTGATACTTGAAATGCAACTATTAAATGCCTCATCTCACTGAGTTACTCTTCTGCTGATGTAACAGAGTATTTCCTTAGCATGCTGCTCTATTATACCTGAATTTGGCCCCAACCAGATCAGAATATAAAGAAAAATATTACAAAAATTATTCAGTAAGTTCTGTCTGTAAAAGTTCAGTATCATTTGGGAAATAACAAAAACTAGAAATTTTCAACAGGAGAATTTCTTTTTACATTTTTCTTTGTTATTTTTAACATTTAATTTATTGTATGGCATTATGCACAAAATTTATAAAATTTCGTATGCATTAGAAACAGCTAGAAAGATTTTATGATACAACATCTCAAGATTTTATCAACTCAATTAAGTTCAGTATGCTAGGAAAACTTTTCATTAACATTTACATATTTCCACAGCAAACTTATGCTCTGGCATAAAGCAACTGACTCAGGGACTTGTTACTGATTTCTATGTATTCAACACAACGTGACCTGGCAATGGATCATGTTATTGCTATCAGGTTTGTCCATGCCTTAATACACAGGAAGACTTTTTCTGGCACTTACTGTGACTTACCAGTGTTCAAACACGGAATCCAGCTGGCTAGCTAGACTACCCCAACTGCAGACCCTGAGATGTTAGGTATGTAGCATATATCCCACTTCTTTACCTAAACATATCTGAAAGTTACCTTTGTACCTGGTAAATTGCTCTCTGCTTACCAGCATTACAAACACTGAATTTAGGCTATTTACTTAACATTAACTTTTTTTAAAAATGAACCGATAGAAACGAGATAATAAGCAAACCCAAGCATTAGCTTTGATCTAATAGTAAGTCCATTTTAAGCTTTTTGTTATACCATGAGTCTAGATTTCAAAAGGATTCAGTCATGCAGATTATAAGAGATTTATCAGGATCAAGCATTAGACACTCTTTGAGACTTATGAGGATAGAAATTTTCTGAATAGTATACAAAGAAATTTATTCTCAGAGAAATCTGTTTTTCAAAACCTTAAAATGTACATACTCTACCTCCTTTTTGAAGAAAATAGTAAGGGGACAAAAGTAGTTAGATGTTTCTAAAGCAGCAGTATACTGATTATCCTAGAGATTTAAATATCTTTTACATCACATGTACCAACAGCCTTGCCAGACATGCTTTAGTCAGCAATACAGAACAATATGAGATTCAGATTTTAATTTAGCTTTCAAGATAGGAAAGCAGCTTGCCTATCAGAGAAGCATTGCAAAAAGCAGCAGCCAAGACTAGGTCAGGAAGTTTTTGACATAATTACTTTCTGAACCTTGACAACATCGCATAGATTCATACAATTCTGCTTCACTTACAGCCAGGCCACTTCCAACATTTCTTTGTTTGTTCCAAAGATTATTATCTGAGAGTAGATGGACAGCTCATAGCTTAACATTTTTAACAAAGGCTGAAATTTCATGATTGGCCAGGATGCCACTAATAGATGTTGAAATCATAATTTAAGGGATTGAAGGAGCAAAGAGCAGGACAGACATAAGCAGGAAGATGGCGCCAAGAGAAACCAACATTTTGATTTTGCTTTCAATTTCATTTCCTCCCAAATACCTGTGAAAACGCTAAATAATGGAAATTAAATTTGTTTTATTTTCTCAGTGCTGTCTGAATGTCAGTATGAAACTGAAATGTTCCATGATATAAACGGCAATATTATATCCAAACTATCCAGTATTTTTCAGTATGGCTATATCACCTATGAAATCTTCAAAGTGGTAGATATCTTTGTCATTCCACTGGTGTAACTAGGTGGAATCTGGATTTCACTCTTTCTAATGCTTATAAAATAAGGCAGAATAACTCTCTAAGTATAAAAATCCAGAACACTGTAAATCAAAGCAAAACAATTTTGTGGTGATTATTGGTTGCAAAAACTGAAAAAAACCAGTATCTCTAAATTATAGTCCACTCTGGACTTCACTGATATTCATAATTCCTTTGATCTATTTATTAATGAGAATTTATTAAATGAAAATATTTAATACAAGCAATAGTGAAAGGATATTTCTGAAAGAGAGTAAGGGAACAACTGTTTGCAAATATTAATTAAGCAAACTTTCGTTAACTCTAACATTAACAACTTAATATCATCCACAGTGAATCACAATATGCTAATACAATGTTACCAATTCACAATACAAAGCCTAAATTCTTCAGAGTATCAAGGGATTTTAAATAATGAATATTTTAAAATCAAAATACATCTTATCAGAATAATTATTCTTTACAAAATATAAGAGGAAAAGCTCTGGAGTAAGTATGTTTTAATTCC
This sequence comes from Zonotrichia albicollis, assembly GCF_047830755.1. Lineage (NCBI taxonomy): Eukaryota > Metazoa > Chordata > Aves > Passeriformes > Passerellidae > Zonotrichia > Zonotrichia albicollis. Next base: position 28,564,430 of record NC_133828.1, read on the forward strand.
ACTGATTTACAAAACTGAAAGCAGCAACTGTGGTGTTGTAAATATTATGGCATTGTTTAAGATGTGAAATGTAAATTACACTGAAGCTGAGGAACTTCCACACATTTTGATCCAAACTCAGTAGTTTATTTACTTGAATGCTAAACTTTGTCTATTACTGATGAGATGAGAATAAGTTTCTCAAGGCAGACCATTTTATCTATTTGGGGAGGTAATAATTTTTTGACCATAAATTAAAGAGCTATAATAAGATTGAATTGGGCCACATCTTTCAATCAGTGTTCTCTTTGCAACTCTAAACCTAAGTGTGAGTGTAAGTAAGAGCAGAACTAATCTCTGAATGTTTAACCAGCCAAATAACAGTTTTGTATGAATTCTTTCAACCAAATTACGGTCACATGCTTTGACTGCAGAAATGAAATTAATTTCATGCTTAATGGTGCTCCAAGTACTGCATATTAATCTCCAAAATAATGAAATGCTTATACAAGTACTAAAGAAAAGCACTTCTAAAAAAAAAGTGAAAAATAAATACATGACTATGATGAGTTTGCAGGTTACCTCCATTACAAGTTAAAAGACAATAATATGAAAGTTTTCTGAAACAGTTAGCAGGTTTTCATTATCAACACAATTTACGGATGGACTTATATATAAATATAAGTTTCTGATGAGAATTGTGGCATATGTGTTACATATCCTGCCTTCCCTCAAAGCAAAAGAAAACCCTTCAAACACAGAATCCTGAATTCTATATCATCAAGATTATGAGAGGTAGATAGCATGCACTGCAAAATACTATTAAAGTATTATGGAGAGGACCAGAACCACAGAAATCCTGGGGCTGCCGCTCTTGCCTGCCCATGCTGTGATGCGAGTCCCGTGGCTCAGCAGGGAGCAGCTGTGCATGTTGGTACTTATTGCAATGAATGGGACAGGATCATAGCTGAAGAGCATGCAGGCCAGTCAATATTGGCTAAAAGGTGATTAAATAGGATATAGAGAGATGTATAACTTGCTTAGGTAACCTGTGTAAAACTGGTGACACGATGCTCTGCCTCGCTAAAAGGCACCAGAGCTGCCCGCTTGACTGATCCAGCTTGGTCCTACTCCTGTGAGAAGTAAGAACGGTAGGAAATGAAGTTCAGGACACAGCACCTCTGGTTTTTTGCACTGAATATTGCTTAGAGTAAAATATACATTATTAATGTCTCTGCAACAGCATTAGGAGAGCCCATTTTCTTCAAAGCATTGAAAAATATTTTGTCATTGTATGTCTTGGAGTTATTATTGGCCTATAAGTTACATTTAACATAAATTAATTATTATTACCCACTATTATGATTATTTTAACTAATTATTATACAGTCATACAGGTACTACAAAAAATTTTCTATATAAACCATCCTCATAGTACTTTAAAACCTAAAATGGAAAAAAAAATATATTCATAGTTTCTACACTAAATAGCAGTACTGCAGCTCAGATCCACAGACCCTTTTTTATAGGACAATGGACTCAGCACCGTGTTCCCACAATTATTAATGGCCTACTTCCATGATAAAGTTTTATTTAGTATTTTTTCTCTGATTTCCTTATTATACTGTATTCACACACTGACATCCTTAGGGACATAATGTTTCTATAATTAAATTTATTTTAGGTTTCAGTAACTTTCTAGAAAATTCCTTGTTAATTCATACCTACTAAGTATGTACAACATTTTATGTATTGTTTCTACAAAGGCATAATCTAGTCAATATTTCTATCAAACTACTGGAAATATACATGTTCTATAATAAAGAATTCACCAAACATTAACACGCTTAATTAAAACTTGCTAAGAAATAATAATTATTTTGTTGGAATTCAGCTTATTGCCCTATACAACAGTGAATACATGGACTTGGTTGTAGACACAGAAGCAAGCAGAAGCACACAGACACACTCATCAGCATCTGGCTATCCTGTACAGTGTCCTCATAGCACCTGGATGCCTCGGCTGCCTTTCATCTGCAAATCTGCTAATTGAACACAATTTGATGGCAGTTCCTGACTTAGATTTTTTCATTTGTGGTGTAAGCAATGAAGTGACTGGCAGATCAAATTGGCAACAGCAGTGTCATATAAACAAGAAAAAAGAGAGGCCAGAAATGCAAGGCACATTATGGCATAGCAAAAAAGAGAAAACTTTATTAAAAGCCATCTGTAGTCAATTTTTAAATTTAAAAAATGCCTTCTTTCTTCTATGGAACATTTTCATTACAAGAGTGTTGGTCATCTGACTAATAAGTCAACACTCCACTATATCATAAATCATGGTGGTTAAGAGTATCAAGTGAAGAGTAGGAACTAGGATTAAGATTTTAATGCTTTTGTGTCATGCTTCTGTGACTAAAATCTACTTGAACTTTAGGCACTTTTTAAAGAAATATGCTCACAATCTTTGCTTACTGCTGCGTCTCTCTTAAAAATCCCTGAAACTAATAAAAATTCCCTTTATTTTTTCACCTTCAGCATCTGCATTAGCAAGAAATTTTGGCCTCAAATATACTCAGCAGAGTTTCAAACTTGGCCAGTTGGAGCTGCTTGGCACTAGCTTATCCCTGACTTAATATGCATTTCTTTGTCTTATCACCTGTTTGCAGTTCCTGAAGCACAACAGCATTAAGGGCCTCCAAGAATGCAATGAAGACACTGTTTTCTTTTAAATATGGTAGGTGGTGTAGAAAGCCTTTCTTTTATGGTGGAAGTTCAATGACTGGAGTTCATGCCTCAAATGTGAGATAATCTGCTTTAAAACTTTTCCTATAGGAAGTCAATATTTCTGTCATCTTGTAGAAGAACCCAATGAGGGTCCTTCTGCGGAAAGAAAAGAAAGATTTGGCTAATGAATACAGTCAGCAGTCACATCATCCAGTGATGCAGAAAAGTAAGAGATGCACCATTGTCATACTCAGCCCTGTAACCACCAGCACAGAGGTTTGTGCAAAGCTCACCCTCCACCTCTCCTACTGACAAAGTGCTCTTGTGCAATAAAGAGCAGAACAACTGAAGGTTAAACTTCAACTGATTTGTTCTACACTCAAGTACTGGTTTTGAAGAGAAAGATAAATATTAATACAATCAACCTTAAAAAATATTTTATAAGAATAATAAAGACATTTGTGATAAGAAACAAGAAAATATGACTAAATGTGTAATGCAGTCGGTACAGAAAAGCATCTCAGGCAGAAAATTACTAGAATCTTACCCATATATTGATGAAGTGAAGGGAGACAACCCATCTTAATTGATCAGCATCGAACTCCGATTTATTGATTCAATCAGTCACTTTTTATAACAGTGTTAATTAAGCTCATACATATTGCAAAACCCGAGCTCATCATAGGTTACAGATTAAACATTAATCCCTCCTTTTGTTTTCAATACCCGTGGTTTGTTATTGAAACCAAGATTTGTGTTCTCACCCTGATATGAAAGGTTCTCAAAACCTACTTTTACTTTCCCAAAACAGCCAAATATAGAATGTTCACCTGTTACGAGAAAACTGCCAGAGAACTCTGCTGTTTACCGAAACGTGCCTGAGAACATTATTATTTACAGAAACAGGCTTGGGAACTGCTGCTTACAGCTGCCTTTTGCTTTTCCATAGGCTGCTTATTTTCATGGCCTTTTTTCCTTCAAGCCATGTCTGAGCAAAATTCTCCAACAATATTTATACTCTCAGATTCAAGTAAGAAAAAATCACTAATGAAAGCCTTTCTGTTAGTTTATGTCTACCCCACAGCATGCAATACTGTTCAAAAATACCCATGCTAATGCTGAATGAACTAGCATCAGTATTAAGCATTGCACAGACTTACTCCACTTGGGCTGATGTGCCTCCATCACTTTCAGTTGTGCAGGACAAAGCAGTGGGTTAATAATACACACACAATAATAATGCCTTGGCATCCTCTATAACTCTCAGTGCTAGATTGGATTTATCCTCTTGGCACCACCTTGTGCCAGAAAGAGGTACATTTTATTAGTCATAGTTAACACATTCAAATATCTTAAAGCTTTGAAAATAACAATGAGTAATCAAATGAAAGGATCTTATACTAGGATATTAAGCTTTGTAACTTTTTTGCCATAAGGCCATTACTTCACTTCAGTGGTTCTGCAACCATCAGCTGGATTTATACGTGATTTATTTGACATTGTTTAGTGATGCTAGTCCAGTATTCAAATGTATCTATGATGTATATGGATGCATTTTTCACTTTATAAAAAAGGTTAAAACATCAGAATGAACTGTTAAAAAAGTAGATTAAAAAACAAACTGCTCTAATGAAATAAGCATGGAGAAATTTCCACCAGCCAGACACACTTCATATGACTTCTGGTATCCAGGACTATTAAACTGGTTCCTTTGCTTGTTAGGGATTTAGCTAAATAAAATAGAAAAAAATATTAATTTTCTAAAAACTTTTCTTACGTATCTTGATTGTTACTGTAAGTGCAATATTGTATCACCATCATTCAAAACTCACAACCTTACATCAATTTTCCTTAAACAACATTACAAGTTTGTATATGCTTTTGTAAAAGAATTAAAGAAAGATTTGAATCAACATTCAGGAAAAAAAAAAAAAAAAAAAAAAGAAAAGCATCAGAGTATTTAAAAGCTAGACACAGGCTTACCTCTTTGCTTTCTTCCAGGTCTGATTCACTGCTGAACTCCTCTGTGTTTAAATTTTCAAAATCTGATTCTCCAACAGCAATGGGCACTGTCACGGTGAGACTTGGGTTGTTTATGAATGACATGTAATCACTTTCATCAACAACATATTTTTCCACACTGCTGCCTATGCCACTGGTCGTTCCATTCCCGTCCTTGAGATAGGCAAGGTTTTTACCTATGTCTACTATTGTATGGTTGGAAATACAGCTGTCTTTTTTATTGTTTAGGTCTTCAAGAGGTTTGATTTCATCTAAAGCTTTCTGTTTTCTAACAAAGGCTTTTTGGATGAATTCACGCACTTTTCTTTTCACATAATCTATGCCTTTCTGAATCCTTGCCACAGCAATCTGGAGATTGTTCATTTCATTATCATCGTCTGTAGCAGCAAGGTTGTCTGAACTAAATGAGCTCAGCAGCAAGGCCAGAAATAGGTTGAGTACCTAAAATAAAATAAGGAAAAAATTACTGTTATTTTTAAGTCATAAAAGATATGTCATTAAAAGTTTTTCAATATGACACAATTTTTATTTCACATGTAACACTTTATTTCTATGCACCTTCCTGCTATTCTTTTCAGTTTATAATCCCTGTCCCCAACATTTTATTATCTTGCCAAAAGCACTTTTAGCTGATTTAACTGCACTAATACAGGTGAAAATCTGAGCTGTTCCTTGACTGTCTTCTCCACAATCTGCAGTAGTACAGATCTGCTCCTCAACATGGAGAAAGACATAAAAAGGCAGAATACAACATAATGCAGTGATTTATGCAAGCTGTGTCCACTGTAGTGTTCATAGGACAGCGGAATGTAGGCTAATGCCAGTCCTCTACAGTGGAACAGACCACAGCTCTAGTGACCATCTCTAATTCAGACCATCTCTAATTCAGAATATAGTAAAATTTTGTATTCGGCAAGTATACATGAGTCTATCTTGGTCCTGGGCAGGAACACTAGCTAAGAGATAGAGTCCCCAGATGTGGTACTCCTCAATTTCAGTAAACTATTTAATCTCAGTTTCAAGCAGCTATTTCAGACTTTCTTGCATGACATTTTACAAACATACAAGAGAAATTTGGATTGCAAGCAATTATGACAGACCATGTGCAAAACTGATTAAAAATAATTTAATTAAAAATCAGTTAAATTATATTTGCAGTTCTTCCTGTTATGCCACAGTACTCATATTACTCTGGTGATACTTGGTAGTGATGACTCTGGATAAGCATATTTATAAAATTTGTGGATCATACTAAAAAGAAAAAGGATGCCAGCATTCAAGGAGAAAGAACTAAAAATAACATAATCATGATTTATGGCAAGTTAGTGAAATTATTCAAAATCAATATTTTGTTTAATTCTGAAGTACTGTTGTGGAAAGGATTGTTAAGAAAAAGGAAAAGTATATATAAAGAAAGTGTGAAAATAGGCAAAGTGGAAGCACTGCAGAAAGGGGTATAGAAGCTGCATCAGGAGAGCAATGTTGGTATAGAAATTTCATGTGTCTTTTGGGGATGTACTACAATGAACGCTCAGTGTAAGAAATGAAAGTATCATTATTCCACATTATTCAGTACTTGTGTCTTTATTAAAAATGTTGCTTGGGAAGAATTCAGAAGCCAGTAGCAAAATGGATAAGCCATTTACAAATCATCACTTATGAGAAAAAAATTGAAGAGTCAGGCTTGTTTTGTTTCCCAGAGAAATGACTGAAAGTGGAAACAGTAAGCTTTTAAATATTATAAATGTTGTCATAAAAACCAGCAGTTTTCCATCAATATTGAGATAATTTAGTTTACTTGGCTGTAAAGGTGATTTAAATTAGATGGTTTTTTAAAAGGCACTCTTAACTGTAAGTACAATTCAGCACTGCCCTTATTAAAGAGGTTATAAACTTACTGAGATTTAAAAGAAAAATAGAGAAACATTCTTCATAGATAACCAAGGTGTATTTGAACCTGGTGTACAGAAAGGGCAAGTGAAATACATGATTTCCTGAAGTCCTTTTCTAGTTTTCATTTTAGATTTCTAAATCATGAAAAACAAGAGATATGTCCTAGGAGTTTAAAAAATTCCCACTGATTACTTACCACTAGGTTTCCAATCACCATGACCATCATGAAGACTGTAAGGCACATAGTTTGGCCTGCAACCTCCATGCAGTCCCACATGGTTTCAATCCATTCCCCACACAGCACTCGGAATACAATCAGGAAAGAGTGGAAAAAGTCGTGCATGTGCCAGCGAGGCAGTTCACAGTCACTGGAGATCTTGCAGACGCATTCCTTGTAGCTCTTCCCAAAGAGCTGCATCCCAACCACAGCGAAAATGAACACAATGATGGCCAGCACCAGGGTCAGGTTCCCCAGAGCCCCCACTGAGTTGCCAATAATCTTAATCAGCATATTTAGAGTAGGCCAAGATTTTGCCAATTTGAAAACTCGAAGCTGCAAAACAGAAGAATGGTATATAGTTCTTCGTTATCTAATTAGAATGAAATTGCTGCTATACATTGCATATGTCAGTTACCATGCGTCTACATCATGTCTCTTGTAATCGTTCGAAGTTTTAGTTACAAAATTCTGATTCCAGTTCTTTGTACAATACTACACATCAGCAGTGGTAAGTCCTGATTCAAGTGATTAGAAATCAAAAATAATATCTCTATGCTCATTTAAATTACATTGAAATTATCACAAAGACTCCTATTCAGACTTTGACTCTTTGGATGACTTTAGGTATTTGTAAAGAAGTTTTACTTGTTAAAGAAGTTGGACAAAACAGTCTTTCTCCTGTAAACTCTGAGAAAATATTACTGAAAATAAATGAGCACATATGAAATGTGATCAGTTTAACAGGACCATAAGTATATAGTCACTTCCGGATGCTTTCAACTTAACAGGCTGTGAGATGGAGAAAATGGCTTTCCTAAAAAGAGAAACAAGCTAGAGTTGTTAATTACAGACATAAAAGTGACTTGCAAGTATCTTTAACAACATATTTTCAGTCTTTTAAAATAAATGTAATGTGTTTTACAAAGCTTGTCATGGAACATTGAGAAAAACAAGGGAAAGTATATTAATAAGTACAACTTAAAACAGACAAAATTAAATTTTTGGAAAGATACAGCAATTGTTCAGACAATTGAAAGAAGAATACTAAACTGAAGATAAAACTAAATATTATTTCATGTGATGATTTTGTTTCATAAAGAAGATATGACATAAAAACAACTTGACATAAATGTCAAGTTAAAACCAGAATCTACTACCGAGAGAGAAGTCAATCCAGACAGATTTTTGACTTCAGGCAAAGTACAATGTAATGCTATGCAGATAACCAGAAAAAACTTATTTAAAATCCCTTATTTTTTAAAGGGGATGTATTTAACTTTCATTTCAAGTTAATTTTTTTTTTCATTTAAGGCAGAAGTTGATCTTGATGACCAGGAATTCTAGCTTCATGTCTCTCACTGTTTAGGTCTTTTCAGAAGAATGTTTGGACACTGAATCGTATGCTAGCCCAGTCTGTAAGAAAACCAAGGTTTTTCAAGTTCCTGTTCATGAAAGAGATCTCTAATAACAGACAGAGATGCTGTAGTGACTTCTGAGCAGAAAAGCTGTCAGACAGCAGATAGACCCTTGCAGGGGTACAGAGAAGGCTGGTAGGGAGGAAAAGCCCCTGGACAATGAAAAATCTTAACACTACTCTCTTGTAAAACTAACCAACAAAGGCAATTGGTAATGGAAGTCTATAAGCTAAAATTTTCAATCAACTTTTATTAATTAACTCATTATTTCCCAATCAATTCACTAATCTTCAGTCACATGTAGGGTAGGCCCTGTGGCTCTTGAATTTTTTAACTCCCTCATCTAGGGAGAAGACTCTAAGAAATACCTCTCATAGAAAAGTTAATCCTTTAAGCATGCTTTTGACAAGAATAGAATTGATGTTGACAATATCTTGAAGGAGAAATAGACATTGCTATGTTAATATGCAAAACAAACGATATAATATATACATGCCATGTAGTGAATACGCAATTTAGCATTTTGTAAGTTCTGAAAATATCTTCTGTCTCAGCCAAGTATTTAATTTGCAAATGAAAAATGCACAAAATATATATGTACAAATACAAAAATGTAATCTAGAAACGTATTTTAAATAGTATATTTACCAATCGGAACGATCGAAGGACAGATAATCCTTCTACATTTGCAAGGCCAAGTTCCATTAAACTAAGACTCACAATAAAACCATCAAATATATTCCAGCCCTCTTGGAAATAATAATAAGGATCCATGGCAATTATCTTGAGAAACATTTCTGCTGTGAAAATTCCAGTAAACACCTGCAAGGAAAATACAGTTTCTTACTCCAGTATAGGAAGAAAATATTTAAAAAGTAAAACTAATGGTATCAACACATGCTAAGTTATATTATCAGCAAGAAATTAAATCTGAACATTTTCTCTAGATTTCCATACACTGGAGTTAGGAATAAAATTAATATTTGAAACTTACATATGCATCATAGAGTTTGGGTTATTAATAAAAAGAATGGGAAAATGTGGTTTTTATCTAGCCTGTTAATATGCACGTCTGCCAATATACAGAATATTATCTGATTTTAATGCTAATTTTTATCTCCTTAGAGCTCGTCTTTGCCCTTGGACCACATTTGACTTCTAGAAATAAAGATAATTGTTCCTATCATAAACTTATTTTATTAAGAAAAAAGTTATACAGAAAGTTGAGCAGAACTGTTCTTCTTCAGGATGACCTGTGGAAGACATTGTCATTCCATTTCATCATTTCCTTACATCTGTCATGCTTACTGGGTCTTTCCCCTCTAAAATTCCTTGAACACCCAGATCCTTAGGAGGTGCTAGTGAGGAACACAATGGGTGTGGGAATGGAACTGAAAGTTCTTATGATTTGTAACTATTCATCAAATAAAAAAACCCTCCTTTAATGAGCTTCAATGACAGAAGATGAAGATTTTAAAAATCAAAGTGCATATATTGACTCAGTAGATCTTGATTCTGTAAAGTAAGAGTGGTGAAATTTACAAATATCAACAACTTAAATTTAAGTTCAACAATCCCAAACCTCTAAATAGTCAACTTTTTCTTTTATATGAATGTGCATAAGTCACAAAAGAATTAAAGAAAAATGCATTTTACAAACATGGCACATCATGAAAGACTTACAAGGTTTCCTACTGAAAGCACACCACTAAACTGTTCTGTCATTGGGTAGTGCTCCATGGCCATGAACAGGGTGTTCAGGACGATGCAGATGGTAATGGCCAGATCAACAAATGGGTCCATCACAATCAAATTTACAATATGTTTGACTTTTAGCCAGGGAGTACAGCAGTCCCAAATCAAGCAAGTGTTAGCAAATTTATACCAGCATGGTGGACATTTCTGTCTGGATTCTTCCAGTTCTAGAGAGGAAAATGAAAATAAAATTTTAAATATATTTCTCTATTCCAGAATCACCTGGATATTTCTTTGAAACTAAATGCTGTTTTCCAAGGTACTGTTGGTAAATTGTGTTCATATTTTGAAATTGAGACTGCTTTCAGTTAAAAGAAATTAAAATTTAAAATAATCTATTAAAAAAACCCCACACACCAAAATCCACCCCCAAAACAACTATACTAAAGATTCAATAGATAAAAGAACCATTCACAAGCTAATGCTAGATAGAATGCAAAAGAGAAATTTGTCTTAGAATCCTGTCATAAGGTTGGGGATGAGGGGATTGAAAGCAGCCCAGCAGACAGAGTCTTGGGGTTATTGGTGGCTGAAAAATTGCATGTGAGCCAACCATGTCAGTCACAGCCCAGAGAGCCAAAATGCTCCTGGGCAGCATCAAAAGCAGCATGGCCAGAGGGCTGAGGAAAGGGGTTCTCCTCCCCCAGCTGGAGTGCTGTGTTCAGCTCTAGGGTTCCCAGCATGAGAGCAGCTTCAGAGGAGGCCACAAAGATATTCAGGGACAGAGCACATGGCCTATGAAGACAGGCTGAGAGACCTGGGGTTACTTATCCAGAGAAGGGAAGGCTCCAAGGAGACCTTATTGCAGCCTTCCAGCACTTATAATGGGCCTGCAGGAAAGATGGAGAGGGAGCCTTTATCTGGGAGTGCAGTGAGAGGATGAGGGTGTACAGTTTTAAACAGAAAGAAGGTAGGTTTAGATTAGGTAGTAGGCAAAAATTCTTTACTGTGAGAGTGGTGAGGCCCTGGCAGAGGTTGTCCAGGGAAGATGTAGATGTCCTATCCTTGGATGTGTTCAAGGACAGGTTGGATGGGGCTTGGAGCAATCAGCTCCAGTGAAAGGTGTTCCTGTCCATGGCAGGGGGATTGGAACTCTAGATGATATTTAAGGTCCCTTCCAAAAAAATATTTTAAAATATCCTCATGAAAGATAAGCATTTAGAGCAAGCCTGAAGTCAGACAAGTATTTAGGCAGCATTATGGTCCACATGTGCACAACTGCTCTTTATTACCTTCCAATTTTCTATTTGGGCATAGTCATTTAGCCTCAACATAATGTTTCAACCTTTCTTACAAATAATTGCTTAATTCCATGATTCAGAGTAATTGTATTTAGCCTTACAGAAAGAAGAACATCATCCCTCCTTTGTAAAACAGCAAGTCTATTGAATTGGTAGAAGGGGATTGTTCTACTTCAAGAAACATAACCATTTTTAAATTGGAAACTTGCTACTTCTACCTCAAACCTATCAGTATGTTGCAAGATTTATTTTTTTCCAAATTTATCAGTCCCAAATTAAAAAATAAAAAAATGAAAAAAAAACACCAAAAAATCCCTCCCCTAACTCCATATAGAAATCTCTTCTTGTCTGTACCCTCTAGGCTGAAATAGCTGCCTTAAAACATCACTACCACTTAATGCATCACACATTTAATAGCACTTTTAAGGCACTGTCATACAAAAAATATCTGTGCTACATACCTTCCATTGTGTTTGTAAGCATGCTGGCTATACTCATTGCTCTTTGCCTTGCACTAGGGTCTGTTAGGTAGTCCATAGGAACGTGGTAAGAACTAGAATGTCTCTTTCTTAAGTCAGTTTCCGTAGTAGTGCCCTGAAAATAAAGCACTGATGAAGTAGCTAATTGATGGTACATTTAATAACACTGTGAGTTACTGTAGAGCTCTACTGGTTTAGAACACTGCTGTCCCACACCATGCTCCAGTTCTGCTGAGGCTCCACAGCAGACTAAGGTATGCCTGACTCTGCAGAGAACAAATAGTCAAACACTGCAGCACATTGCTCTTGTGCCTGAAGAATATGTTTTTAAGTATTTTGCTGAAACAGGGCTGAGATATTAAAGCAGATTTCAGACTAAAAAATGTTTCACAGCGCTTGTCAATGAGCTCTGCTCTAAATATCTTTCTATTTAGGCAGTGAAGTCTTTTTCTAAACATAAAAATGCACAGCCCACACAGCTAGCAGTAAAGGAACTAAACATAAGTGAATTTTCTTAAGATAACTCTTAATTTAGAATAAACTATGAATTTCCTAGCACATTTTCCAGACAAATTAAAAAATATTTAGTAATGCTGACATGAAAAAACCCATAGAAAAATTAGCTATATTACAGTCATAACCCTTGTAAGTTGTACTACCAGGGTAACATCAGAAGTTTCATGTATGGACAGCAGGAAGCTAAATACCAATTTAAAATATTCCATTAGGTAAATGTATTTTTTTTTCCATTTTGATATCCTTTCTGATATACAAGTACAGAACCATCCAGTTGAGTCTAAGCATAATGAATCAATGAGTGAAAGACTACTCAAACTAAACTTATTCAATGGTTTACTATGTTATTCTGTTAATTCTTAATCAGTTTGCATGCATTTTCACATATTTAATTTATGAGAGCTGGACAACTTTAATTTCTCCTTTAGCTTATAGCTGAAATACGTGAGAGGAGCATTCACAGCTTAGCCAGAAAGGTCATTGTTGCCATGTGACTAAATTTGTGGAAACAGTGACTGATCATACAGGGACAGAACATCATGCCTGAGCTATTGCAGACTTCCTTACATTGCTAGCAGTGGCTGCTTTATCAATCATCACCTCTGGCAGAAGCTGTCCCGTAGGCGATGTCAAAGCTGGCGGCCCCCCAACTAACGACACCACTCCATTGCAGTCCACAGTGCTGTGCATCTTCCCGTTTGCTGGAAGTGCAGGGACTGTTCTGGATGACCTACTGGCCTGGCTGATGTTGCTGTTGCGCCGTTCTCCGTGTCTATGAGGAACAAAGAGAGAATCTCTTCTGCTCTCGTTGTCTTCAAAAGTGCTGTGCTCATCATCAGCAAAGTCATTTTCTGATCCTACATCCTTTGCTCGACCTCTGAAGCTGAAAAGACTTGTTCTGCTGTTGCGCCTTGGGGAAAACAGGGAGCCACGAATGCTCAGCAAAGACTGCAGGCAAATAAAAACAATTATTATCAGATGAAAAGAATTTAAAATACAACAATTTCATACAGAGGAAAAATCCACAATGTCTTAAAGGGTAAGGTCATCTACAAAGAAATGAACTGGTACAGTCCCCCCGCTAATACACTCCCTTTTGGGTAGTAAACAAAGAGCACATAAGTGACAGACAAAGACTACTTATTCTACTGCTTTGGATTCAGTTTAATCAGAGTAAAAGAAACTGCTTGACAGAATTGTTTGCTCTTCTGCCTATGTTATTACCAACTGTTCACAAACTGAATAAGTATATCTAGACACTCTTTACCCCAGGCTGGCATTACTATGACAGGCTGAGTAAATAAAATTTTAGGCAAATTTTCTGTGACCCAGTCTGCACACAGAAGTAGCTCCTAAATACTGCCTAGTTTAAACAACATACATATCTTTTCAGATATTAAAGTAGACCATAATATAGGTTTCTTCTTTTTAAAAGTCTTAGCTATCCTGAATATGTAACAATTTGCTTGTAATTTTACATAAATAGATTTGCTAATCTTCATCAGTTTACTCATTGGAGTAAATATTCTGCTATTGGAGGATCTCCTGTATTAGAGTCAAATTAATGCTCTAACCTTAAAATTAATTATACATGTTCTTAATTTTAATTCATATCAGTAATTGCCTTGACTTCATTGGTAACTATTAGCACCTGATTTCACCCAAGATCTCTATGAACAGCAGAGATGATACATAATGAAGCAGTGTCTTTGTTTCACTTCTGCAACTTATCTTTGTGTACCTGAGCCCCATTGTATTAGGGACTGCAAAATGCAGAACAAAAAGGGACTCTGCAAAGAACTTATCATTTAAATGTGACACAACAGATGGATACAAAAAGAAAGGGAATACACAGAAGCAAAATTGATGAGTATGATAAACAGTCATCTTAGCTCACCTGAAGTCACTTCCCTGTCAAGTTTTCTGTAGGCAGCATGGTAAAAGAGAGTTTTAAAGAGGGATTTGAGGAAAGCAATGAAGTGTTCTGTGAAAACTCATGGGAGCTTCTTCCAAGCATGAAGGGCAGCATACCAGAAAGAGCTCAAAGAAACTAGTTTGAAAATTTAACAGGAGGTTATGAATGCTGCTTTGGGTCAGTCAAAGCTGAGACTTGTTTACTGTAAGTAGACAAGGTGGGTTGGGAGGAACTTTAGGTACAGTATGTTTTATGATATTAAAAAAAAAATCTTTAGGTAAATATGTTTACTAGCAGATTAGAGAAAAGCAATGGGATAGGTTAGTGCTCTTTGCAACAACATTCTTGATGAATACAGCAGTAAAGAGGTCCAAGTTAAAAATGATTCACAGTTGTGGGTCCAGAATAGGGTTTAAAAAAAAAAAAAGAAAGAAAAGAGAGAGAAAAGTGATCTAGCAAAAGGCCTTGTGGAAATCCTTTGGAAAACTGTCAAAGGGGTACAAGGATCTCCTAAAGCACAACTAAACCAGGAGAATTGAGAGGAGACAAAGTTATGAATGTTAGGAAGAATAAGATTTCAAGAGGAATAAAATGGTCATTTACATTGAAAGAAAATGAAATGCCAAGGAAAAAGTCAAAGATTATATATAAGCCTGAGTTTTTTCTAGGAAAATGGTATTAAAAGCTGGTGAGTGGAATTTCTTTTTAGTCGTTAGAATCCAGAGTGAAAAGGAACTAGGGTGGGAAAACCAGAGGGGAGGTGATTTCTAGACTGTCATAGTCAAACAACTGTAAATGAACTTGGAGACGAAAATGTTAGAACAAGAATTTGTATGAGAAATGCTTAATTCCTGCAGCACAAGATGGATGAGTTGTGCTGCAGTTGAATAAGGCTTCAGTTTGAATGAAGAGATAGGCAAGAATATGCACCTAGGGGATCAGATGGATCTTCAACATGAAGTTGAAGTCAATTGACATGTGTGGAAATTTGTATAAGGAACAGAATGAATCATGAACTAAATTCAGCAATGAAGCCTCACAGAGATTAGCTAGACAGCTAACAACATAAAACAGTGGCAGACCAAGGAGGTGGGGTGGGGGGAAGGGAAGGATACATTACTATTGAGAAAGGAAATACATTAGGAAGTGAGTGGAAGGATTGGCAGAAATAGTAAGCCAGAAACATTATATTCCCACCACAGTCTGGTCTAAGGATGACAGTCCTTAGTAAGAAAATACTGGTTGAAGAGGTCTGAGCTTCTTTGAGAATGGGAGGCTGGAGAAAACAATACATGAAGAGAGTATGAACACTCATGACCTATTAAGGGATGAAACAAACTTTCTAGAGACAGAAATAGAAAAGGATTAAAAAGGCAGGAATGAGTTTAGTAATAATGACTAAAAAGAGGGAGAAAGCAAGTCATGAAGACCAGGGAAAATCGAGAAGATGGAGATAAAAGGAAGAAGCATATAGAGGCACAAAAAGAGGTGGAAAAAGGAGAGAATGTATGTGAGATCTGGATTTGCAGTGCTAAGGGGAGAGTGAGAAGTGGGCAAATGAAGAGGAGCTTTGAAAACTGTAGGAGATAACATTACAAAACTATCAAATGAAATAAATGTCTGGATGGGAGATGCAGATGGCATTCTGAGTCACTGATGTTTCAATGTAAGAGAACACATGCAGAGACACTTTGCCACACACATTTCCACCTTCTTTAAGATAACACAATTAATGGTCTCACATCAATTAATTTCTTAAATTTCACATGAGCATTAATTTCTATTAAGCATCCCAAATTTTAATATTCTTCTCATTTGAAACATCACATTTTGTATGTATGCACCCTGTTTTGAAGCTACTCATCATGCTGAATACATCCAACTTGGTGGGGAGATAGGTCCATTTTAACTAAGAAGCTTGAAATATAGCTTCTATTAATTAGTATATGTAATTTTGATTTTTCACACAGGAATTCAGAGTAAAACCAAAATCTCTCAAATTCTTGGTTTCATATTTGGCTGCAAGTTTTTACTTGGTTAGTCTTTGATTTAGGATATTAATGAATCTGTGGTATCTTGCAAGAATTAACCAAACTGCTATACAGTGCTTTCTTTATATGATGAGTAGACAAAAAAGGTGTTTAAGAGGTAATAATACTATGGTACCTGATGTGGGGAAGAGAATCTCTTTTCATATGTCAATCTATTCCCCTCAATGGAAAATCGGAAACCTTTCTTTTTGATGCTGTCCTCTGATTCCGATTTGTGAAATTCTTCCCCATCCTTCTCCTCGCCTTCAGACTGTTCTTTCTGCTTTTTTTTCTTTCTTCTATTCCTTCTCTCTTTAGCACTCTTTGAGCTCAGCTTTGATGCCTCAGAAGAACTTTCGGAGAATCCACCTATTCCACCTACTCCACTATAATCTCTTGAGTCAGCTGCTGCAGCTGCTGCCGCCGCCTATACACACAAGCACATGTGCAATTTACAGCATTTATACAAATACATACCCTGCTCACTATTTCAAATTTATTGCCACTCTTAAAGAAACTATTATTTTGAAATAAAAGCAGTGTTTCACTTCACCAAACCCAGCATATCATAAGAAGTGTAATTTGTGAAATACTACAGGAACCGTAATTTGCCAATGCTCCATAAACCAAGAGCAAGAGTAACCCAAGGGAAAACTGTGCTGTCAAAAAAACAAGTTAAAAAACATCTGTTTCAGATTGAAGCAATATGCTGCAATGATTTTTTCATCTGAAGCACTATGTAAAAATAAAGAATCAAGGCTCAAAAAAATGGTAAAATCCCCGTTAACTGGAACCAACACTTTCTTATAACATTTTGATGGGTTTTGAATACTCCCTAGTCTATTAAAGATCTTGTGTAATGCTGATATGTCAGCTTTGCAAATAACAATCAGAGATTTGTGTTAAACTATCCACTATTACATACTTGTTGCTGTTTGATTTTCAACACATGTGGAGCATTTCATTAACATTTATTTACAAGGTGTGGTAAAAAACAGGAAAAAGAATATCTCCCAATTCCCCCCAACACATAGCAATTGATCAATGAAACATAAAACGCTGACTGCTGCCTTTAGTCATGTGCCTATATGGAAGGCATAGTTCAACTTCTGCCCTATGAGGCCACATGCCAAGAAGACATATAAATTTTTCTATTAAAGATTTGAGAGCCTTCAAAAAATGAAACGTAATTTCAAAGCAGCATGTAATCATTACATTTGTATAAAAGAAGTGTTTTCTTCGGTTTCTCCACTTTTCCCAACTCTCTTTAACTATGTCTTTCTGCTGTGAGAGATGGGCAGGGAGTAGAAAAAAGCCAAATATTGCTGAAGGGAGTAGAAAAAAAACCTAATATTGCTGAAGCACCATCACCTACAATAGTTTTGCTTCTGTTACTTATATAAGCACAATTACTCTTTGGATTTTTTTTCCACATCTCCACCTCCATTTCAGACAATCACAGAATGGTTGAGGTTGCAAAGGAACCTCTGGAGGTCATCATGTCCACCTCTCCAGCAGACAGGGTCACCTAAAGCAGGTTGCCCAAGGACCATATCCAGATGGCTTTTGATTATCTCCACAAGAAATCTGGACAACTTTTTAAGTGCTCCAATAAAAAGTTAATTTCCATCTCCAGTTTGAAAACCCAGTGCTTTAGCTTTTTGGTTATTATTTTTTGTCACAAAATTAACAGGTTCAATCAAACCAGCAAAACCAGTGCAATGGAAAACATCAGAGATTGTTTACAATATGAAGAAATTGATGAGGCAAAGTAATATATTGTTAGAAGTAGGGGAATAAAAGTTTTCTCATATGCGGACCTAAAGCCCATGTTAACAGTCATGCATGGACTGAGGAAATTTTACTTTACAGGGATACCTGAGCTTCTTCCTGTTGCTTTTTAAGTTGTTCCAGCATTTGCTGAAATTCTGCCTCTTTCTGCTCTGCTTCTTCCATTGTTGCTTGATTCTGTTCTTCATAGGCCATGGCAACCACAGCCAGGATCAAGTTGATTAGGTAGAAAGAACCCAGGAAAATGACCAAAACAAAAAATATCATGTATGTCTTCCCAGCAGCACGCAGTGTCTGGAGAAAAAGCGATAATACACTCTTTAAAAAGACTTTAACTATTGTTGTATAATAAGTTAATCTCTATGTTATACTTTAGATATATAAGATTGATTTATGTTAGCACAAGATTATTCAGTTAATTTTTCCTTATAGAAATAACATTATATCCTAGATACATATGAAAAAGTTTTGTGTCTACAATTGTCAAGGTAAATCCAGTTCTGAATAGCTCAGAACTTATACGAGTAAGAATCTATACATCTACATTACTGCCTTTAAATTTAACAGTAGGTGGGGCCACTGATCAGCATCTTACCTTCCTGTCTCATCAGTCTCAAACTACACTGCCACAAAAATAGTGCATTATACAAAATGTTACAGTGGAGAAAATTATAGTCCTTCAAGTAAGGATATTTGTAGTTCAGGGACAAGGTGTAACTTTTTCAAACAAAACAAATTTTTACTAAACTGCAAATCAATTAAACATAGCATCTCTTTACATCATGCATGGGTAAGAAACTTTGACAACTTAAATTCATGTATTCATTTAGGTAAAAAAAAACCAATAATGCTTAACCATCCTCATAAAATAACAGCTATTCCCTATAATGTATTTAAGAAGCACATCGGAACCTAAATCGTGAATAAGGGCCTTATTGTTTTAGACAACAGTTTACATATATGAAATTAAAGACAATTTCTGTTCCAAAGGCCTTAGGGACAAGTGAATGAAAATAACTATGCAAATACTATGTAGTAATGGTATTGGTGATGGTGCTGTTTATTTTAATAAGTCCTCACCAGCTGGTAAAGATTCTCCCAAAAGTCCTGAGTCATCAATCGAAACAGTGACAAGAATGCCCAACTGAATGTATCAAAACTTGTGTAGCCATAGTTGGGGTTTCTACCAGCTTTCACACATATATATCCTTCTGGGCATTGACTACAAAAGAAGAGGAAATGCTATTTTTAACAACTACTCTATATTACGATATGCTGCAGTAAAACAAAATTGTTCAGGAGTACCAGATGCTAATGAAATTATGAACAAGTAAACCGTCATTCTACATACCTAAGATAAAAATATATAGCTTATAAATTTTCACTTTTTAATTCTACTTCCTAATCATATTTCAATACTTTAATAATATAACCAATAGTATTCTACCTTTCTCCACAAGTTTTCATAACACATCTCCATCAGGACAAAAGAATACCAAGTAGCATGGCTGATAAACAGTTGTTAGCAAGTTGGCAGCAACACTTATGCACAGATCATTCATGTGATTACCTTTACAAAAGTAGCCTAAGAGGCAGATGGAAGTGCCTGTGTAAATTCAAATCACAGAGATGGTTGTATTTAGGTATAGCTTCAAATGCAAAACATTGATAATTTGCAACTCTACACTTGATATTAAAGTTGACTACCTGAGCTATTCTAAGTAGCTTATTATTTGTCTTTGATGCATAATGAAAAATGATGATCATTTTCTTACCCTGCATCTGAGCTATTGCCACAGAGCAGTGCATCATTTTGTCCTTCCAAGAAGTAGAAATGACCTTTTAAAAAAATCAAACAGGTGATGAGAAATATAATATTTATGCCTAATGAAAATTGAGCAATCATATAGACTTTTACACGTGAAAGAAACTAGCAGAGCTAACAAACTGTTCAACTGCAATATATAGTGGTTAGGAATGAAAAAAGCATGGAAAGTATTGTTTTATCAGGAAAATTACTTTCTACAGAATCTTCAAGTTAGCCTTTCTTTAGAAAACAAAAAGTTAGTTATGCAGTTAATTCTTGGCAACCTAACCAAATTATAAGATACAAGGGGAATATCAAATTGTGTATGCTAGCAAATAAAAAAACACCAGGAAAATGAAGCAAAGGATGAGAGCAATTCTGTGACCTAATTTGTGCCTTTTGATAGAACATTTAGTACTATTCATATATAATTATCAATTACATATTATTTTATCCAAGTATTCCTTTAAAAAACCTGAACTATTAGGGATGACATTTCTTCTGTGTGCTCAGCACTGGTGAGGCCACATCTCAAGTACTGCGTCCAGTTCTGGGCGCAACAGTTTAGATAGGACATTGAGGTGCTGGAACAGATCCAGAGAAGGGCACTGAAGCTGGTGAAGGTTGTGGAGCACAAGAGCTGTGAGGCGCAGCTGAGGGAGCTGGGGGTGTTGAGCACAGAAGGATCAGGGGCCCTTGTCACTCTCTACAACTCCCTAGAAGGAGGGTGTACCCAGGTGGGCGCCGGTCTCCTCTCCCAGGCACCCAGTGACAGGATGAGAGGGCACAGCCTTAAGCTGTGCCAGCGGAAGTTTAGGTTGGACATAAGGAACAATTTCTTCACAGAAAGGGTGGCTGGGCACTGGAATGGGCTGCCCAGGGAGTTGGTGGAGTCACCATCCCTGGAGGTGTTTAAGAAGACGGGATGTGGCACTCAGTGACATGGTCTAGTTGACTAGGTAGTGTTAGGTCAGAGGTTGGGCTAGATGATCTCAAAAGTCTTTTCCACCCCCATTGATTCTGTGATAACACAACATGTTCAAGAAATCTGTAATTGGACCTTGATTTGAGCAGCTGGGGGAGAAACCAGGTGTTTATTGTACCTTACACAAAACTAATACACAAAATTCTGTAGCAGAGGAATGTACTTGAACATTTAGGCTAACTATAAAGATGAGGTAAAAAATAATTTAAAGTGACAGAAGGCCTAAATACCCCCAACACGCTCTTCTTTTTTATTTTATTTTTCTTCCTTTGTAGCAGAAAAGGAAACACATTTTGCCATCAATTCCTAGTTTGTGATTCTTAGGGTAAAAATGGGAATCTCTAATGGAGATTTTTTAGTCAGGTGGCACATTAAGCTAAAGTTGCCAGAACTAGGTATGTTCTGGCTGTTCTCAGGAAGCAGATGGTTCCGTGAGATTCACTGCCAGCTGGCATGGACTAACTTAGCTGGCATGAGCTAACTGAGGGCTAATGCTAAACAGGCAAGCAGGGAATTGCAACCAGTTCCTACTGACTGCTTCTACTCTGTCACCACCAGTATACAATAGAGGCAGCATAAAATCTGCTTATTTTAAAGAGAGAGAAATTATGTCCATAATTTATATATCTGCAATTCTAGTCCCAGATATCATATAAGAAATCAATGCATTTTCAGACATTCTGGTAATCACAGAATCACAGCCTGTGAGTGACCCCTACTTAAAAAGAAGTTTAAAAATGCCTGCCCACAGGCTCCAAGCAGAACTTGCAAAACCCTCTGTGGGCCTAATCCACATTCTTTTGTAGCACAGCTCCACTTTCAGTCCACTTCTTTGGAAAACAAACAAGATTCTTTTAATACAAAAATAATAATGCTTAATCAATAAAAACAGTAAATATGAGTTTGTAGAAAATATGCCACATACAAAACTATTCCTGTCTCCTGCCAGCTTTATAACAGAACAGTCATGGGTACAAGTCCTACATAACACTTCCAGATACAAATAAAGGAAATGTGTTCTAACTGGAAATATCACAAAACAATTGAAAAAAGTTCTTAGAGAGCTATTGCCAGTGATACAATGTCAATTCATTAAGGAACCTCTCAGAAGATCTCCCAGGCATCTATGCCAGACATGGTTTTCTAATAAGTTTCATTACCAACTCAAGACACAATAGAAAAATAATGCATCAAGTATTCTGAAGACATAAGGCTAGGAGAAAAGGTATTTGATATTTAAAATGACCTTTACAAATTGACAAGTTTGTCCAAAAGCAATTGGATTT
The DNA here is from genome assembly GCF_047830755.1 of Zonotrichia albicollis. NCBI lineage: Eukaryota > Metazoa > Chordata > Aves > Passeriformes > Passerellidae > Zonotrichia > Zonotrichia albicollis. The sequence goes on from NC_133828.1 coordinate 28,586,491, forward strand.
ATTCCAATAGAGAGAAGTGGAAAATGCTACACTTGGCAGGGCAAAATCAAATAGGTAAATACAAAATATCAGGATGTAGCTGCAGCCACCACTGTACAAAAAGATGCAGTAACTGTCACAAAATACAAACTGTTTGTGAATCAACAAATACAGTGCTGATATAAAAATGACTTAATTTTGAAATGTGCTAATAGGAATGTTGCATGGTGGCATGAGGTAAAGACAAAAATCAGAAGTAATTGCTAGAGGAATAAGCACCCAATTTAAGGATCTCATAAAAAGAAAAAAAAACATGCAAACAAAAATAAAAACAATAAGACGAAAAAAAAACCAGACAAACTGGAAAGATTGAAAAAAAGAATAAAAAATGAAAATAGGTATAGAAAATGCAAAACAGCAAATAGGATTACTTGCCTTAGGAAAGACCACAAATGCAGAGAATAAGAGTTTTTAAACTGTATAAAGACTAATATAAAGTAGTCTATGATTATCTTAGTCCAGAGCAGATGTAGTAATATAGTCAATCAGAAATTAGGAAAATGTAGGTCAGATATTTAGAAAAAAAACCCTTTCTATTTGTGTGACATAGTACCAGAAACAACTAAAGGGGAATGGAATGGAATCTGTTCTTCAGATGGCTTTAAGAATAGGTTATCACCCAAAATTTCTGCATGACATTTGTATATTTCAAGCATGCTGAGATGATAAGTATATTAAAAGATTATGAGGCAATAAGACTTGGATCTAAAAGCATTTAGTTCTTAACTGAGGTTCCCTAACTTTCATTGATATAGTCACCAGTTAAAATAGACATACAGACTTTATTAAAAACCTGTAACACCTAATTATGAATACATTAAATATACTAAAAACTCTAAAATAAATAGAAGAGGCTGAACAGAAAAATGGGAGAGATTAACAACATGAAAGACAGAATAGCAATCTAATATAGATATGTTCAGAGTCGTTCTATCTGAATTTTTAAAGATGTTTTGTTAACACAGTAGTAACATTAACTACCTAAAATGGTGGAAATAGTGTATTATGAGGTACAAAAGAGAAAAAAGTGCTCATTTCTTGATTTTCCAAAGAGAAGAAACAACTTAAAAGACAGCAATATGGAATCTAGTTCTTATTTTGCAAGTAAGAATCTTGGGGTAAATCACTGGCATTCTCTTAAAGGAATGTCTATGCTGTGCAAGGGCGTGTGGGGCAAAGCCACTCACCCAACTCCAGAAGGAACAACAATTCCTTTAATTCTACATTTACGTGCTCTGGCAGGATTCCTGGGCTAGCTGATGTTCACATGTGGGCTTATGAGACTGGGCACTACCTTGCACTAACCTAGCTGTTACATTTCAGATCACACTGTTTCAAGAGACTTGAAGCTAGCATGGAAATTTCTGGTTTATGCTGCAATGTGATTTTAATCTAAAAGTCGTATTCAGTGAAAGAAAAAGATATTTTGCTACCCAATATAATGTTATGAATGTTAAATTATATAATGACTATGCTTTTGTTTATTAGAGAGAAATGAGTGCTTTTATGTCTCTTGGCCATATTACACACTTTTAAAGGCAAGAGAAAGATACTGATGTTCTCAAATCTGATTAAATCAATACTAGAATATCAATGCAGTAGATAATATAATTAACTCTTACTTTTGTCTTCGATGTATTCATCCCAGTTAAATATTGTCATTGTTGCATTAATAAATGTTCCATTTTCACCTATAGAGCTATTAAAGATGGAAATAACAGTTGTTTCAAAAGTAGAATTGTCTGGAGGCCACTGCAGGCATTTATTCCTCAGGTTGCCCATGAACAGCTGCAGCCCTATCAGCGCAAATACACTCAGACAAAACACAGTCAGGATCATCACATCTGAGAGCTTCTTCACAGACTGAATCAGGGCTCCTACAATGGTCTTCAGGCCTGCAAAGAGAAAAGATTTTTATTATGATGTTAAATAAATAATAAACGCTCACAAAAAATCATGTGACTTTTTTCCTGATAAAGATATCATGCAAAAAGACTAGTAATTTGTGACACAATAATTTTAAAGAAAAGCTCTATTATTTGGAAAGATGAATGAGAATATGTAAATTTATACTTATTTCATAGTGTAAAAAAACAAAAATAGATAATACCAAACACATTGTTTTTGCCAAAACAAGTGATTATATTATTCATGCTATATCTCAACCCTACATAAAATAGCATTGTTTGCTTTTGCTGATGCTTCTTGCCCAAACCTTTCTTTTATGAACTTTTGCAATGTATTCTATATTAATGTAACCCCATTGTAAAGACATTATATGTGCACATTGAAATGATATCATAATAATCTTGTTACAATATATGAGGGGTGATGGTTTGGAGAAGAAAGACATCTTTGGAACAATACCCCATGCATGGCCCATGCTATCCTTTAGAGTTTGTTTTTTTTTTTTGACATAACTTAAAACTGAATTAAGTTGCTATATCAAGTGCCTCCAATAAATGAGAAAATTTGCATCAGTATGAAAGCTTAAAATTAACTTATATTTAAAACATATAAAGGAAAGCTTGATGTCATAAGATGCAAATCACATAGGCTGTTTACTGCAAATATCTCATGCAAGAATTTGTTAAACTCAAAGGCTGATTTTTTTTTGAGAAGAAAATACAATTAATACAAGCATGAATCAATTTAAATAAATTACATCTTGATTCCTGCTTTTTTGGTTTGTTGACAATGTGTAGCAAACAAGGCTTATGATTGAAAATGTGAGTACAGCCTTTGTAGAACAAAAGTCAGCCTCGGTGTTTAACCTCGCTCTCACCTGGAATGACTGATATTGTTTTCAAAGCTCGGAGAACTCTGAATGTTCTCAACGCTGAGACATTGCCCAGGTCCACAAACTCTGTCACATATCTGTAATAGGGGAGTTCACACACAAACACAATGACAGCACACAAATAACAGTTGGAGATACGAGGGGCCTAACACCTGACACCAACTACTTCTTACCTGGAATTACAGAAATAGTTTTCAAAGCTCTCAATACTCTGAAAGTTCGAAGAGCTGAAACATTGCCTAGGTTTACAAATTCTGTTACATACCTGTAGGATTAAATCACAATTACTCAGAATTGAGGCAGATTTTATTCTATTTGCTTGGGTCTTTGAGCAAGACCTTTTCACCGTTCACCATATTTTGCCTGTGTTATAAATATACTTCTGGCCATAAAATTAAATTAAGTTTTATCATAATAAATCACACTGACTCGATGTTTGAAAACTAATCTGGTCAGCTATTAGCAGGAAGTCAAAAGGATTCCTTTAATTCTGGTATGCAGAAAGGAGACAGGATATGAACAGTTCAGGGTGACGGCATTCACAATCCTAATGGGCTGGCACACCATGCTGGCCTCCGCAGCACATGCTTGGCTAGAAATACTAAAATGTGTAAAAGAGTAGAAGAAACATATTGAAACTGCAGGAAGTCCAGGCTCCAAATATTCTGGCTGACAAGATATGAGGCAATTTTTAGTCACTAATCTCATGCTACCAGAAAGAATTCTTAATTAAAAAAATAAGTAGAAGACTTACGCAAATGTAATGACAGTGAAATCTAGCCAATTCCATGGGTCACGGAGAAACGTAAAATCTTCTAAACAGAAGCCCCTTGCAAGAATTTTAATAAGTGATTCAAAGGTATAAATTCCAGTGAATGTGTATCTGAGGAAAATATGCAAGACAGAGTTTATAGATCACGTTATTTTTGCAGTTTATTCTCTCTAGTTGTTTTATTCTCATTTTCTTCTCATTAAGTAGCATAAGAAATAATGGCAGTTACAACCAACTTTAACATCTGCATAATTTATACCATAAGAAAAGAGGAATGAAATTAGGATTAAAAGTCTGATAACCCACATCTTAAATCTAACTTCTACATTCTATGCAATAAGACAGATGCAAAATTCCCAGTTACTTCATTGGTGCATGTTTATGACCAGTCTGAATCCATGTTATAACGAAACACAGAGATGTATTATGTTAGGATTTTAGAAGTTACTTTCAGGCTAAAAATTCCTTTCTTCATTTTTTTTTAATGCTGAAATGTTGCTTACTCCCAAAAGTTGGCAAGTGCCAACCCTCATGTCTTCATTGCTCTGTAACTGTGCTATGGAGTAGATATATCCAGTACTTTACTTTCAGCAAGAGAGATGTAGTACTGGAATCAAACAAGTGCAAGAACAACCAAAATTATTTATGAATGCCAATAAAATTTTGACTAAAAAATGTGGTTGAAATGTAATTTAATTCTAGCATTCTGAGTAATTTCAATCTTCTGTGTCCAAGTGATGTCATCCTGAAATTTAATTTAATTTATATCTGTAATGAAAAGGAATTCAAATTAAACTGCTCAAAAAGCTTACTCTAACTGAGCTAGCCTGAAAACAATTTTCCAATATGAAATTTTTTCCATTCAATTACTAAAAAATTTATTTCCTACAGAACTTTACTCCACAGATAAGGACATCCATTGTAACTCTAACTGGCACAATATACAGACATGAAGAATGATTCAAGCAATGAATTTTCATCATAAATATTTACTACATGCTAGGCATCCTCAATACATAGAGACTTACACTGAACTCAAAATGAGAATGTCTTATTGAAACCTTAATAGCCCTATGGTGTTTTGATTTCTGGATATTAAACAGGTATGGATCAGCCCAAGCAGTAGAGAATGTGAAAGAAGCAGCAGAAAGGAAGCACCAAGAACTGTGTTTCACACTGTGGCCTGCAGTTCCGAACTGTCATTGTGTATCGACACTTCGAAGCTAATTGGACCAATTAGCCAAGCAGTCATCATTTTGCACCAATGATTAACTAACCATTTCAATACTTTTTTAATGGCTAATTCCGCATACAAGTTTTCCACCGTTAGATTGGTTTTGGTAAGAGAAAGCTGCACTGTGATCAACACAGCCATCCATAAGATGATTCCTTTATGTGTAACAGTTATTGCAACAGAGATGAAAGACTGAATTTCCCTGCATTCGTGCACAGATGTGATATAGAACACAGTCAAAATATTTATAATCCACTTTTTCTGTATGATCATAAGAATAGCTTTTCTTGCATTTTCCTTCTAGTACTGCAAACAGAGGAAGGACATTAAAGAACTTGTCATGACACAATTATATGTATTTAATGTTACAGCAAAGGAAATAGCATCAGAACAGCTGTTGATAGGATATCCCATCAAGGTAGCTGCTGCCAGGGGAAGCCATCCTAATATAATTTACAGCAGTTTATTTCTGATTATTGGATATTATTCAGAGAAAATCCATTTAACTTACTCTACATTCTTTGTCCAGTCTGGAGGGTTACTCATGGTCATAAATACGCAGTTGGTCAAAATAGTGCACATGATAAGCATGCTGAATAATGTAGGCTAAGAGTTAAGGAACATAAGCCAGAAAATGTCATAAAAAGAGTATCAAATAACACACTGCTTTGGTAGATTTTCACTATCAGGAGCTATCTATTCCTCTACTGCTCTTTTAATAGCCAGGAAAAAGCCCTGAATATGTTAAAGCTTTCATTCCCTGTTTTATAGCCACAAGAAAACAATCATACACTAAAAATTAGAAAATCTGAAAGGTATTTTAAAAAAGCACCCCAAGTCTAAAATATTTTTTCTTATTGAACAGAAATGTCACCCTTTGAAGTATTAGCTTCTAATTTCATGGAATAACACAAAAAGTATTTCTTTTAGATTATCTAGAAAAATCTGAACTGCTTCATGCATGCAAAGAAATGAAAAATACATTTTCTTCACTTTAATGTTTTATCATAAAATTGGGCATGTATCAACATTTTTCCTTATCACTATGATACACTGAAAGCCAGCTGCCACATAATAGGAGAGAACATAGGGAAATCTTAGTGAGAAAAGTATTCTCTTGCTGTTATTTCATATATGACTTTCGTAATATAGATGCTTTTGGGAGGGGAAGGCACACGTGATTCTCAAAAACATAAATCCAAATAGAATTCCAGAACAGGTCCATGTCACTCTGAATCTACAACCTTTTTTCTCAGAACTGCTGACATTCTTCTAATATACAAAAAAACCACAACCATCAAAATGAGAACCATGCAGATAAACCATGAAACGCCCACATGATGGCACCAACACCTAAAGCTACAGAGAGGACAAAGCTCGAGTTTGAGAACAGCTGCAGGTTCTTGTGGTGCTCCTAAATAGAAATCCAAATACAATGGGGTGAGAAGTACTGTGAGGTTCCCCTTGAAAACTTTTCTTTGCATGTCTATGCTAATAAAAAAATCTTTAAGTGATAATGATACCTCTACCTTCTGAGCTGTCAAAAAACTGTAGCATTATATTCAACAATATAACAGGTTTTGGGTTTTCTGCGCAATGAATATATTTTAAATCCTTTATGAGAAACCAGCTTTCCATTATGGAATTCACATATGAACAGAGCAAAAGAGAAATAAATGTATGTATTTTTAATATTAAAAACCCATGCTACAAGTGTTTCACCAGCCTGTACTTTACATAGGCTTTCAAAACCCTTTTTGATGAAATGTCCACTTGGAGTTGCAGATCCTCACTATGCTATCATTAGTGGAAAAATAATTATAATACACCTTACCATAAATTTAAACAACATGTTTTAGAATTCTGACTTTGGTGACTAGCCCTTCACCACCACCTCAGTGCCACAGTCTTCTATTATTCCCCATAACTCAATAAAATAATGCTTCAGAATATGGTAAAGAGTGTCATATAATTGAAAAATAATTATTTGTAATGGCACCTGTAGCAAAAAAAATTGAAAATAGGCTATGTAGTATCATGATTGTTTTGGAAGTCATTTGTAGGCTAGGCATCGATAACAATGTCTAACAGATACCAACCACTGTAATTGTCAGTCTTCCAGTATACCAAGACTGAAAAAAGTCCTTTCAAAATTTAGTCTACATAATCTTAGGATACCTATATGCAATGCTAACACAAAGCTACTTTCAGTGTGCTTATGTTAGACTTCTGTAAATACAAGTGTGCAAACATTTGTATTCTTTCCTTATTAAGTAAGCTTGCTTTCTGAAGTCAATGACTTCATGGCTCATGTTGGTATTTGGGATCAGACCAGTGGGATGCCTACCATAGTCTGCTATTAAAACACAGAAAAAGGCAAAATAATAGTTAAGTAATTATAATAATTTAGCTTTTCAAATCTCTACCTGCAATTGGAAATCTCATGACCTTCTTGAAGACTGAAATTAAAACATCAATAGGCTTACAAGTGTATAATGCAATAATGATCAAGAAATTAAACAGACAGGTGGGATACATACAAGACTGAGAACGAATAACAAAACAAAAAATCTAAGCTGTGTTATGAATCTATCTTTCTGTAAGTGTTATCTGAATCAGAAAATGAAAAGGAATAATGAAACCATATTTTCACTAAATACTCATGCAAGCACAGATCTGGGATCAAAGATTTGATTTTAATATACAGTGTTAGGGAAGAACTGAAAGTATTCCAAGCAATATATCTGCAGTTTATGAAAAATGTGGAGGAGGGGAAAGATGAAAAAAAGATGTGAAGATTACAGAAAAAAATAAGAGGGACGAAAAAATTATGTGGGGGAAGAAAGAAGATACAGAAATTGTAAAGGATGATGACTGGTTGTCTGGCTTCTGGTTTTGCTATATTAGGATCCAGCAATGAACAGAAATGAAAAAGAGAATGAGAAAAAGAACAGAAGACAGAAATAGTAGAGAGAAGAGGGACAAAGCACTACCAATCACATTGATCCTGGGACATGTGCCAGAGAATGATTTAAATACTAAGTAACATCTCATTCATTACAGTTTTAGACTAACCACTTGAAAAGGATATGAATGTACCAAAATCTTAATAGCTATTTTTCTAAGAGGATTGAAAGGAGTTAACATGTACAGGGCAGAGGTGGCACTGAATCGGAATATTGCCTTCCCTTTATTTAATACTATAAAGGTCTGGAAAAAGAAAAAGAGAATGAAAACATGCATTTAGAAGATACCAAGTTACAAACCCTGAATCATTTTCATTTCATCATTAATCATATTTGTTCAATATGCTCTATTGCATTGACACAATCCCCTTGTCCAGTTCACACGTAGCATCCAGCCAAATTACTATATATACAATTAAATGAACACTTAAATGCATTGATAAAGAAATTATAAGTAATCTTGATATTGCTAGCTTGTAAACAGAGACAAGTATGAAAGTAATGTAGGCAATGTTTGGAGAATTAGCATACTTTTTGTACTGTATCAAGAGGGTTCAATAACCATTTTTGAACATAACACTAATTTTTGCTGTACTCTGAGAGCAATGTATTACTCCCCTTTTCAACTATTGCTTGTGATAGTTCTGTACCTGCCAATCTGTTTTCCTTGTCATATTTTACTTTCACCTAATACAGAATTCACTCTATTCACTGTATCCAGGTATTTTCACTCTCTCCACAGTTTCAGCAATAACTCATGTATATTACCAACATATAAAAAAACATTTTATAAATGTAACAGTGCTTTTAAAACCCAAGTGATAAAGAATAAAACCTGGACTTTTTTTTTTTAAATTATGTTGATTCCCACACATCTGGGGAAAGTCCTGTCTATTTCCATAATGTCTTCTTTCTACACATGGATGACTTTCATGCTTTTGAAAGGAAATGGATCTAGATAGCATTGTGGCAGTCCTAGGAAGCCCAAAGGGCACATAAACCATGCAGACCTGGAACAGTGCCAGCAGCCATGATCTAACTCAACTGAAATTAGAGGGCAGCATTTGTCAAGATTATGCTCCACTTTCTGAGCAGGTGTGGCAAATAGAGCAGCTAAAAACACAATGCCTCTCTCTGCCTGAAATAATAAATTTTAAATTATAAAAATCAGTGGTTCCAAACTGAACATGTTTGCGTTCTCCCATACTTAGTGATTCTCAAGCTGTACTTTGATCATTTATTGTACTAAAGTCTGTAACACGCTCTTTACTATGAAGATTTTTCAACTCTCTTCCTATTGGTCCTGGAGTTAATAAAAACAGGACTTCTAATAACCAGAGCTCTTATGTTTTCTGTTCCCTTTACTCTGCCAAACCTCTGATGAAGTAGCATTTGTGTTATGCTGAGTCATCAAGTTATGCTAAAAATGAAAATGGAGCCTGACCCAAAAATTATGCTCAAAATATGCAAAGAATGGTAAGAAAAATAATAGGAGAAATTATGATTGCGACATACAGCTTGAATTCTTGCTTTGCCTACTGGAAACCACAATGCTTGTCATGAAAAGATCATGACAACTGCTATGCGTTTCTCAACCAGGAACAAGCAATTCAGCAGGATTTTACTTCACATCCACACTTAATTGCAGAATTACTCTTCTAGTTTCCAAAGCATGATGATACATGCTCTAACTTTAGGATTTCTGGCATTGAATTTAGATTTTTACTACTACAGAATGTGGAAAGAATTAAGGAAAGGAATCAGTACTTTGACCCAAATTCTATTTGCCTTCCAGACTTCAACAGGGTAAATCGCTTGAGTAAAGGGAGCAAAACATGATAACTATTGAAAACCTTGTTTTCAGATTTAACTCATGATTCTCCATACATGAATTCAGTTTTAGAAATCCTGCAATGAACATTTAAGGCACAATCGATTTTTTGAGCTATTCTGCTTAGTTATTCATGGTATGCCTATATTGATATTATTTCAACATACTACTAATGAGGCATACCCCTAATCCCTGCAGGAAATATCTTCATCTGCATTTTTTCCCTTAGTCTGAGTTTGAATCATAACAATTCTTGGAATCTTTCTTCATTTTTCTTTGAAGCAGTTTCTTCACTTTCATGGGTTTTGTTTTTTAATTCACTTGTTTTTGTTAGTTAGCTAGTTTCCACAGGAAAGAAAAAAAAGCAGGAGAAAAAAATATGAAAACAGGGGGAAAAAAAATAATTTCTTCTTTACTAGTAGAATAATGAGACTGCAATACGTATGATGCCAAAATCAAAGGGACTGAAAATCTGGAGGAAACCCAAGGCCATCTGGACACTAGTCTAAAGTTCAACACTTTTGTGCTGGCCACAGCAGTTGTTGTTACTTTAAATCAAAGCAAATATGATGATTGTTGTTGTTTTATTGCATTTTTTTTAAGTAACATCTCCATAAAAATAATTTTTTAATTATGTAACATTCTGTCAACACTCCAAGTGCAATTGCTACCTCCACTTTATTTATGTCCCTCTTTTGAACACCTCCTCTTTGAAAACAATCCTAGTACAAAACAGAACTGGATAAGAAAATTTTTTCACCCAGACTAAGTTGGATATATGATGCCTCTACAGAGTAAAAATGGATCAGGATGATCATCATATCCTGAGAAATTATCTTTACATACTTCCCCATCCTTCCCAGTGACATGAGAATGCAACCTAAACTTTTCACAACAGTGAAGAAATCTAGTAGGAGGATATGTAGCTACCTTTGAGACAGATTTTATATTGAAGACCTGCTCCTTTCACAACTATAATACAGCAATTAGTAATTATTCTCATGATAAATCCTGTGTTGCTACTTCAATTCTCCTGTGTGTAAAACACTGAAAGTTACAGGCTTTAATAAAATCTCAGGTTTATTAAAAAAAAAAAAAAAAAAGTGCATCTCTTCTTATCTATAAGGTCCCACAAGCATTACTAATTTCTGTTCTTAGAGTGGAGATTTCTGCCAATCACATCAGCTGTTGGGGGAATTATTATATGGAAGCTCTAGATCAAAAATAATAGAAATACTATGTCTTTGAAGGGTTGTTTATTATTTATTTTTCTTAAAGTCTGATGGAAATACTTTTACACCCACCTTTTTATTGATGTAATATGGGTCCAGGTCTTCCAAGGGCTCGGACACCATTCCTGGAGGTATGTCACCGTAAATAAATGGCAGTGTCTTTCCTGCCTCCAAGTCACTGTTTGGCTTCGGGCCATCTTCATCATCATCATCTTTGCGTTCTTGTTTGGATTTTTGAGCTTTCTCTTCATTGATACGCTGTTCAATAGCTGCAAGGGATTCTCTTGTGAAGTAGCGGAAGCTGTCGGGTCCTGGTGGTACCAGCACTGATTGTGCCATCTTTTCATCCTGCACCTCTTAATTACTGTTTAGCCTCTCTCATAAAAAAAGTGCTAAAAAAAATAAAATAAAAAAATAAAAAGAAACACAGAAAAAATTTAGAACAACACAGCTACCAACAATGCAAAGTAATATACCATAACAGAATTTTGTGGGGGACATCTTGTTAAATTCAGTAATTATCATCCAAGAGGAGGCAGCTGTGAAATGAATTTTTAAATTTGTTTTTATTTCAAGACAAACCATTTTCCTTTGCAGCTTGCCTCTTAGTGTTGTCTCAGAGGTATCAATTCTTAAAGCATTTAGTTTAAAATTCACTTAGTGCTTGCACCAATAGATGGTCAATTCTACAGGCTGATAAAAGAAGTCACATACAATACAATAACATCTTTTGCCTTTATCAAGGGTAATCCATTCCCATGAATAAAGTAGGAGATATTTTCTATTACATTCAGTGTGAGGAATCAACAGTTCTGAAGTATTTGGTTCAGCGTTGAGTGAGACTCCAGACAAGGTAACTCCTTATTACCCTGAAAGCTACATCTTGGACCAGTCCTCCCTCTACCTATATGGACCAGAAATGACTCTTAGAATCCACTATTGCCGCGTAAGGCCAGAAGGATCAGTTGAAAACAATACAAGATGCTTCTTCTCTTTTAGTACAAATATGCTGCCTTTGCTGAACTGCCAGCTCAGGAAACAAGGTTCAGGCATAAGCACCTGTATTCAGATCTCCTGCTTGGCAACACACTGTGCACTGGAAGAATTGCTGAATTAAACAAAACTGATTCTTAATCATTACATCCCACACTTAGATCTTTTACATCTGATATCATATCAATTGTATATATATTTCACAAATTTCACCAGCAAGAGCAGGGTCATCTCTTCTTAATGAAGAAGAGGCAGGCAGTTCAGTTAAAAAGAACAGTGGAAAATATTCCCAATGCAAATACTTTGATCTGAAATTGCAAACAGGCTATCTGCTGCAGCCTACAAGAATTTTTCTCAAGCATCCTTCTGAGTAAGCATATTAAAAATATAGCAAATGCAATAAAATAACAAATTCCGAGTAAGACAATATACCCAGAAATAATAATCAGATTACAAAAGTTTGAATATAATCAGCCTGATCCTATTTTACTGTCTCACTTAGTACACATACCTCGGCACAGCCGCAACAAATTAATATTTTTGAAGGCTGTTAAATAAGCTGCAACATGATGCTTGCTCCTCCTTTTAAACCATATGCACACAGCCACTTACACCTACACAATCCACACAGATCCCAACTCCTGCAGGTCTCCCTGTGAGCATGCTCTTCCACTGCAGGCAAATGCACCTGGTGCATTCTGTCATGGACGGTCTGTACCAAACTGCTGCTGGAAGCCGCACTCACCACCAGCAGCAGAAAGGTTCACTAGGAAAATGAAAGTGGTCCTACAGCAGGATCCTGTTAGATTTTATTTCTAATTACAGAAGGGAAAAAAAAAAAAAAAGAAAAAGCATAATTTTGTTTTAATACTGCAGGAAACAATTAAAAATTCATTACCAGTGAAGAATCTTGCAGTTATGTGGGTTTGGAATGGCACCAGGGAAGACTGCAGTTAAAATTCCATCATGCCTTTTCCTTTTTTTTTTTCCCTTTCTTCTTCTTTTTTTTTTTTTTTTTTTTTTTTTTTTAATTCTCCCTTTACAGACCACACCTAACTTCCTGCTGAAGGATCCTGGTTATTGAAGTAAAGTCTGGCATTTCCTGTGTGAGCCTACTAAGTGCTGTAACTCTTATTGCCAGTAGATGGTACTGATATATACTCATAAATTCTTAGAAATGGTAGAGAAATTTTGCATGCTTGCGTTTACTTAAACTGAGACTCTTGCACTAAAATATATGATTTTATATAACCAGTCAAGTCTCAAGATTCTCAGAAATTCTTTTGAATACATAACAGCTACTGCTGATGTGACCATAGCTGTTAAAACTGTGAAAGTGTGAAAGAAAGAAAGTAGAAGGGATAGCGAAGTAAGAAAAATCAAAAAATGGAGGTTACATAGGCAGAGTATAACCTAAGCAATTGCTGAAACTGTATTATCAGCAGTCTGGATTATTTTAAACTACAGGTAGCGCAAATATTCTAAAATAAATGCATACAATATGTTCACTGTGCATTCCTTCTGAATGCGGATCGGCCAGCAAAGGGAGGGAAGGAGGGCACTCCTGAGTGCTCCCTGCAGCAGAGATCCTGGACACAAGTCAGCTATTCTTGCTCCCTGCTGCAGCAGGTGGTTGGGAGCACTGTAAGCCACTCTCTGTGGCAAATCAGTAAAACACCCCCTTTGGGCCTCACTCCACCAAAACACCAATCCTACTTCTTTCCACCCTTCTGCTTGCTCTGTATTTTCCATGCCTACCAATTTTCGTACTTTTTCCTCCTGCTGCACCAATAAAACGTTTTTATCTCTCTCCTGCCTCACCATCAACCTTCTGCCCTTCCCTCCTTCTTTCACACATTTCACACTCCTTCCTTCCTCCAAACTTTTCAAGCAAGACACATTGCTGTATCCATACGTTCAGACCTTCTGGCAGTCATTTACCCTCTGCTGTCTCCTTTCCTTCAGCCACAAAGAGGACAAAGAAAAAAGGTGTGAAAACTAATAAAAAGCAAAAGGTCAATCTAAAATGAGAGATGTTGGAGAAGGAATTAATAGAGTGGCTGAAGAAACATCACTGTGGCTTTGAAAAACAGACAGTGAAGAGAGGAGAAAATATTGATAATTTTTTCCTTTTGTAATCGTAGTGACAGAATGAAGAGTTTGACTTGGTCAAAATAAGATTTTTGAAATTTTCAGCAGCCAAGACAAAATGTGCCAAATGAGAACTATAATTGAACCACATCAAAAGTATTGATTTGGTTTTGATTAATTTAAATATTACACAATACATTAAATAATGTTACAAGTGTTTTTAGAAAAGTGTTTCATTCTATAGGGGTTTCTATTTTCACAGATGATTCAAAGAAATAAACAAATAGTTTACAAATAATTCCATGAAACCAATTTTTTGGTAAAGAAGCTTGGGATGAAAACTCCTGGCTGTCTCTAATTAGGACTACAGTTTACTTGTGGCTGTTTTGAACTCTCAGAATAAGAGGATTATGAGGCAGCACAGATCCACAGGAGGAGTAGAAGAGCTTCTAACTACAAAAACATTTTAATTATTTGTTTGTATGTATAGGCAACTGCTTATGTATGAAAGTTACAGTAAACCAAGTACCTGAAAAGCTGGGCTAATTCACACAATATGGAAAAGGTGCCTGGTTCTTCCATTAATAGTAAATTAAGTGAAAGCATCTGATTATTTGTTTCTTATTGTAAGGGTCTGAAATTACCAGAGGTCTCATTTTGATTCCACCAGTGCTATACAATCTACAAGCACAGTGTGAGGAAGGATAGCAAAAAGAGAAGACAAAAAGGAAATAGCCAGGGGACATTGTATCCCATTGCCTTAAAGGCTTGGGTCTACAGTCTTATTAGGCTCTAAGGAAAAATGAACAAATATTTTGGAGATACAGACTACACAGGAACTGCAATATCAGCTTTGCAGTCTAAAAGAAAAATATACATACTTCTAAAGAAGAGACAACAGTAATACATCTAGAGAAGCTTGTAACAATCCTTAAAATATATTAGATATTACACATAGCTATAGTAAATTTAACAGATAAAATTATTAGTGATAAAAGGGAAAATTATTAAATCAAATAGAAAATATCAATGAAAACCCAATCCAACAAAGCCTATGTTTAAGAACTATTGTGCGAACATGGTAAAAAAATTGCCTAAAACATAAACATGAAATAAGAATAGCAATTCTGGTAATAAGTCATTCCAACTGCTGTCTAGCTTCCCACCTACAACCATGGGTACATTTTATGAACAATTTTATCACTGACGGTATCCATCTTCCCTCTACTGTGGCATGTGTGAAAGCTTGAAATGGACCTTGTCATTTACTCATCTGGTGAAACACAAGGCCCACTGAGAGGGTAGAGATGAAGAAGTGTTCAGTGTCATATGTAAAGAAACTCTACATCAGGGTGAATGATTTTTGACAGAATAGAGCCAAGAGAAACCTCCAAATCTTTTCCTGGTGAGAGCCTTCATTTACAGACAATCCTGATTAATAAAATTAGAAGGAAAACAGATTACCAGTTTTTTCCTCAGAAATGTGTAAAAAACTGTTCAATGGCAAAACAAAGCATTAAAATGTGCAACTGGCAACTGGCCATCATTCTCTGTGGTTCTGTGATCGTTTTACTCTCCAGCTGTGTGTCCCTGTACGATATTAGATTGTCCCTAATTGCATGACTTTTCATTTATAGTTCTGAATTTCATCTTGTTCCACTAACACCAGTCATCAAGCTCATCTAGTCCTTTCTGTATAATAGCTTGCTCAGTCTTTGACAACGCCTTACAACTTTGTGATAGGAGCAAATTGCATTGGCATATTTCCATTTCTTTGCTGAAACAATAAATTAAACTTTAAATAAAATCTGTCCCAAAATTAAAACAGTGGCAAGCAAATTTGACCAAAGCATAGGTTACTGTGATACTTGCTGTAGTTTGCAAAATATGTTAATACTACTTTAAGACCTTTAATCTTAAAAACCCAATGCCATTAATTTTATGCTCTAAAATAAAACAGTATTTTAATTGAAAGAGCAAAAGAGACCTAAGTGGAGCTTTTTCCTCTTGTAAATAGTATCCATTTAATTGAATACATTGAATCTAAAGAACTCCTGTCACCTCTTCCCTCCATGATACTTACAATTCTTACTGTACTACTAAATTAATCATGGTGATCTAGGTAACTGAAAAACATGTTTGCTAGCTTTGAGATGACATGAAACTGGGAGGGCTACAAGTAAACTGGAGGATAGTATTAGAATTTAAAATGTCCTGACAAACAACAAAGTGGGCTCAAAAAGAGATGCAATTGAAGAAATTGAAGTTCTACATTTTATATTTAGACAATATGAAAAGAATTCAGACCACAGAAATAAAACATCCAAGGAAATGTAGGATCCATGAGACCCTACACCTGAAAGCTTCCAGGGAGATGCAAGATTTGAGCTCTTAACTTTACTTTGAAAAGATCAATTGAAGACACAATGACTGTCTTTATATGTCCAAAAAGCTTTTCCAAGGAAGCAAAGGAATTTGTTTTCTTTTTATCTAACATCCAGATAAACAGGTTGTTGTGTTAAACTGCAGCAAGAGGGTTTGTTAGCAAAACTTTTTACCAGTGAAAAAAGAGAATTAACAGAGTAGACATATGACAGTTTTTCAAGGACTTTAAGAAAAGCTAGACCTCAGAGGAAAAAGATCAGTAGTGAGCATGAGTTTTGTAGCAAAACTGATCAGAATGAGAATCAGGAAACTTGTAATAGGCCTCCA
Source organism: Zonotrichia albicollis (assembly GCF_047830755.1). Classification (NCBI taxonomy): domain Eukaryota; kingdom Metazoa; phylum Chordata; class Aves; order Passeriformes; family Passerellidae; genus Zonotrichia; species Zonotrichia albicollis. The sequence continues at coordinate 28,603,161 of NC_133828.1, forward strand.
CTGTCTTAGGGTCTTAATAATAGTAGGTTTCTCATTGTTTAGTACTGCTTCATCTGTCATGGTTTTTCCCAGGCCTAAAGGAAGCCGTCAGCACTCCACGGAACTGCATGAAAGATTGCGTAACATGGGATTGCCCAGTTGGAAGGTAAAAGGTTTAGAGCTGGTGCAGTACCTCTGCTAAGATTTATGTTTTCACTGCTTCACTGCTGAAATTAGACAGCAAATAAACATCAGTCCTCCTGTGCCTAATGTTTGTGTGTCTCATACAATGCTCCACTGTCTGTTCAGTAGCCACAGGTGAGACAGAGGTCCCTTCATACAATATCAATGTACAGAACTGTGCACTTTGAACAGCAGGTGCTCCTGCAAAACAAATGGCTCTACAAGAGCTATATAAAAACACAGTTTCCTATACATTTTCCAACATTTTAGATGGATGTATAACTAGCAAGTGACCTTTGAAAATGCAGTTACTTGAAACCTTAAGCCAATATGAGATAGTTCTGTCAGAAAGGACAGATGCAATTTCCACCCACTCTTACCCTGCTCATTTCCCACTGTGTTGGCCTGAGCTTTTCTGCACCTCTGCATTTTAGCCAGATCAGCCTACTAGTCTGACTGAAAATTGTAAATAACTGGGCAGATTTCAGAAAGATCAAAGAGCTGATGCATTGCACTTCAGAAAAGGAATTAGGAGTCTTAATGTCTCGAGATGTCCGCTCACTTTAGTGTGAAAAGGACTAGCTGGCTACCTTCAGTGTCCACCAAATCGTCGTGCTTCACCTAAGTGCAAGCTCAAAAGGCTTAAGGCACCAGAAAATGAACGAATGGATCTCCAGAGCCTGAACAACGGAGCAGAACAGGGCCCTAACAAAGTTTGGCACAGATCCTTTACTTGGTGTAGAACCCAGTATAAGCAGAATAAAAAGGTAAAAAGAGTCACTAAAATGCCTAAATGCTAGCAAATCTAAGGCTACCATTGAGTTACAGCAGCCTCAGGATTGCTCTTCCAAGATCAGAAAGTGACCAGAACACCTGTTTCCTTTCAACATGGACATCAGGACAGCATTTTAAGAAAAATGTGCAGCAAGGATCATATAATGTGAAAACAGATATACAAAGATCCATACTAGGAAAGTTTGAGAGTCCTTCAAATAAATTTTTTTACTCTCTTTAAAACTTATTTCAGGAAACTATCCATAGGTCTCTGGCAAGATGTACTTCAAAGAATTATTTTTTAAAAATTGGTAAAAATCAGTTACTTGTTATCTTTAATTACTGTTAACCAATAATTGGAAATTACTTGCATTTGTTAAAGTTAAACAATTTTCCTCTTTTATCAGAAATGGCCTTTGAAAAATTGCTGCTTTTCAATCAAATGTCAGTGCATGAACAAAAAAGCTACTTGTCTTTCCAGATGAGGGGCCCTTAAATCCTTCCTTCTAGTTAGACAATTAGACAATCTGGATTTTTCACTTGATGAAAATACCATTCTTAACTTTTTTATTTACTACAGTGAGATAAGCTTTCTGCCAGACTGCAATGATCTTCTCCAGTGCTCTTTGACCACAGGAAAAAACCAAGGCTGACTTAAGAAAGGTTCAAAACAACAGTTCAAGTTTCCCTTGACAAAAAGAGAAATACTGTCTCCAAATCAAACAGCAATGTGGGAAGACAAAGAGTATTCACCAAATCCCTAATGAAGCTGCATAAGTGATTACAGCCTTTCAGCTATCTAGTGGGCAGTGGGCTCTTCAAATCAATCTTTGCCCTGATACACATAGTGAGAAACTATCCCCACAAGTAGAGTCTTGTGTGTCAGGCTAGAGATATATCCATTTTTAGTGTGTTTGTGTGGGGAGAGTGAATATACAATTCAAAGATGTAATGATAACAGAAGTGCCATATGTATGGGATGAGCTAGATATTTCCAGATGCCAGAATAGGAGAATGTGCTGACTACTTATGCTGTTAATAAAACATGCTGTGATTTCTTCCCTGACAAACCAGAACTCAGAATTTAGCATTCCCAGTATGGGCATTATGCAAAGATGTTTAGAATGAAATCTCCAATTAAACTTAACTACAGCATGGCTACAGAAAATTCATGTATAATTTATATCCTTCTGGATACACTGCACCAGGTAGATGGGAGATTCTAACATTCCCCAAACATCTGTCTAGAAATTTTGGATGAACAACATAAATCATTGTGGGACAAATTACTGTGGGTAATACTCTGTGATGCCACTTTTATAGCCTCTTACTGCATTCTGTTGCAAACACAACCTATGAATAAGCCTGTGCCTTATCAGTTATCGCTTACGTAAGCCCAGGCTAGGCTCCGACAGGGAAGCCGGGCGACGCTTCCCTCGAGCCAGGGACAAAGGGGCACGGACCGAGCCCTCCATCGCCATGAGCTGCCGCGAGCAGCCTCCACGTCCACACAAAACATTTCCACCCTCTCCTTGTAACCCGGCAGCGCCGACAGGGCGGGCGCTGCGGCGAGCAGGGAGCAGCGGGCAGCTTGCCGGGGAGTACGACAGGGGGAGCAGGGCGGAGCCCGCCGGGCGCCACCGCCCAGCCCGCCCCGCCGGCGGGCACCGCAGGTGCGGCACCGAGCGCCGCCCCGAGCCTCGGCCCCCTCCGTGGGCACAGCGAGGGGAGCCGGGCAGCCCAGTGTGGCTGGAAGCGCCGAGGCCGAGGGAAAAGGCGGCCGGGGAGGCGGCGGGGAGCGGCCGGGCTCCGCAATGGCGCGGCGCCCAGGGGAGGTTGCCAGGCAACCGATCCGGCGGCTGCGGCACCGCGCTGCGCGGGGGGAGCGCCGCCGCCCGCGGGCCCGGGGACTCCCGCAAAGCCTCCGCTGCCACACGGCCTGCTCCAGGGGAACAGCTGCCCCGCAGCCCCAGCCCGGCCCGGCCACACGGGAGCAGCAGGAGGGGGCGGGAGGGAGCAGGTGTTTCGGGCAGATAACGGCAGGAGAGGCACAAGTGGGGGGGTTGCTGAGGGGAACCCGCCCTCCAGAGCCACCGGCGAGGGCGAGCGGAGCCCCGCCGGGCGAGGTTCCTCCCCGGTGTCCCAGGAGCCGAGCTGAGCAGCGATGAAGCCAAATTCAGGCTTCACCATCAGGGCGGGAAGAAACCGGGGGATCACCATCCCTCCTTCAGTTAGATTTGCGTGCCGTCTGTGTTGGATACAGAGTCAGCCATGCTGCCTACTGCCTGCAGCCAGCCAATTCCCCTGCTCCGGGTGGGCGGGTGTTGTGGGGCTTTTTTAAATAGGAAACGGTGACTGTAAAACCATAGAAACGGACCTAGGGAGTGGGGTGCTGGGACAGTTTTTACATCATCTCCACTCTTTTCAAGCTGTTGGTATATTTTTGATAAAAAAATTAACCTCATCCGCTACATGCAAAACCCTTGGGTTTTGACTTGTTATATGTGAGAGGACGTGAGGGTGTACATGTCCTATTTGTAACTCTGCAAATTAAAGAGAACGTGGATCTGAACGGAGCATTTTCTAAATAGGCTTGAATTTGCAAAGATAGCTGACTAGTGACAAACAAAACTGCCTGTTGAGAAACTTCCAAACCCAAAACACAATAGGCACAGAAAGCGTGAGGACCATCCCACATGGGGGAAACAAATATCTCCATGGGTAACAGATGAGAATTTCTCCCCCGGGAACTGCACTGACGCTGACAGGCTCCCTGCAGCTGCAAAGCACCAGCTGCCAAGGGGCTCCTGCAGGAGTTAATGCAGCTTGAAAGAAGCATTAACTCCCTGGATATCTATCAACCTTCAAGGGCAGGATGCCACAAAATGTTTCCTCATAAGCACTACTCATGCCCCTACTATGTAGCTGCACCTGGAAACACATCAAGGTCTCTAAAGGAGATAGAATCACATGCACAAAAAAACACAACTACAAAAAACACATCTACACAGTACAACTTCCTTTCTCATTCATGGTCCCTACCAGATTCCCTTTGCCACTGGAATGGAAGAGCTGGCTTTTTTTCAGTGAAGTGCCACTTCAAATAAACTAGAAGCAAAGTGGTTTCACTGATTCTGGAAATTAAGTCACAGATGAGGTCCCATATTTACTTTTAAATATTCTTTTAGTCTTATGATGGTTCATGGTTGGCAGTTCTTACTATATCCTTAGGGACAGAGTGCAGATGGGTCCAAGCCAGCTACTGGTTACAGGTTGTGATGTCTCATGCTAATTGCAGATGGGGCTGATGGTACTGTTTATTACTGAGATACTTGACACTGACCTATCCGTTTTCCTTTTATTTTTTCTTCTTCCTCTCTTGCTCAGTTATGCTAAACTTTAAGTGCTGGGGCTAAAATTTTACATTTTTGCCTCAGACCAATTTTTGGAGAGAAGCTTCAACTCAAATGAAACTATTTCTAAGAAAAAGGCAATGTATATGTATTTACCCTTAAAATTTTATACCAATTTTCAAAGCATGAATAAGTCACATTCTGAGTTTGGGACTTTTTCTTTTGGACTAGTATCTACAATACTTGCCTAGAGTTGAAAATTTTTGAAAAATTAGTTTGCATGTATTTGAAAGAACATCGCAGAGATTTAAAAGTGTGAATTACAGAGATAATGCATTTTTCTGTTTATGTTTCATTGTCCATCTGAGGGCATTTTCCTTCAACTGAAGTCTGTCTTTGTGGACTCTGCTGACCCAGGAGTGGGAATGCTTTCATCTTTTTCTTCTAGATCATTTTTATGTTCGTTATTAAAGAAACCAAACCAAACAAACAAGAAAAAAAAACCGTAAAAACCCAGAAGGAAATACAGAAGGAAAAGGGGGCATTTAGGAGAAAAGGGAGACATATCTCAGACTGAAGACCGGCAGCATAAGAAACCTCCAGGGAAATGATACGTGTAAGAACTGTCTGCCTGGATAAAGCAACTGTCTCAAAATTGGCTGCAGTAGTCCTGCAGGCTGGTTGCAGAGATGTGAAAAATTCAAAGACTTGTAGATTATTATGATCATAAAGTTCATCTAGGTTGATCAATTTGAATACAAAGGAGACCAGGCTGGGGAGCAGAAGCAGGGGGAGGAAGCAGTATAATGGAGAAAGCAGACATAGGAGAAAGCAAAAAAGCTTGGGTTGAATGGGCAAGAGAGGGAATAAAAACCTGAGATAACTGGACTGGAATTAATTGGAAGGATGGACAAAAAATGTGGAAATGAGTTTATAAATGTGACAGGAGCTCTGTGAAGTATGTGTAAACATGTATTCAATAACTCACTCATATGTATCAATATGGTCTCCCTAAAACTGTGTATGAACATGCCCATAAAAAGTCCCTATTACTGTAGGAAAAAGGACTGAAATGACAGCATAGAATTGAGGTCTGCTTTAGTTTTAGTGCATTTGTCAGGAGATACTGTAATGCAATGTTCAGTGTCTGATGTAGTATACAATATGGATGAGCTCTTAAAAGCAGTGAGATTTGTTTTGGAGGAGAATTCCTTGATTCGTTGGTGCTGCACAGGCATCAGGAGAAGTGACTAGTGGGAAGGGGAAAAGAAGGATGATAACTCTGTGTCCTTCATGCAAGGTCTGTGTGCTGTTTTGGAGAACTGGCCATGCCACAAGTAGGGTTTGCCTTCTCTGGCATTGGATGCCTGTGTCTATTGGCATCTGCATCTAAGCCAATCTGAACTTTCCTATTTCTGGAGAAAAGTAGGTTGTGTAAAAGGCAATTCTTCTGACCTGTTTCAGATATCTACTTTAAGATGAGGCAAGTTGTGCCCTAGAAGTGCCTGTCTGTCAGGACTGACTAGAAGGGGCAAGAGATGAGTACTCAGTACTGCCTGATGGTAGGCAGTTCACTCAAACTGCTGTTTTCACAAGTAGCTACAAATCATAGTTTCTAGAATGTAAAGACAGCCTTAATTCAGTGTTCCACAGCATACTTTTAATGTGATTTTTTTTAAGTGTGAAATATTTAGTAGATCCTTTTACTTTCACACCTCCTTACTAAATATCAGCCACTTATTTTGCACCTATTACCATTGCTCCCATTTTGTGTTTTAAGAAGCAGATCACGTGTGGTTTGGGAACCAGAATGATGTATGAAATATATGGGGTCTGCATTCTGATACACATTGACAGAGATGGGGGAAAATTGAATATTCCTGTTGTAATACTGAACAATATGTATTAATTACTGTAATTTTAATGGTTATTATGTATAACAGTTCTGCCAACTGTCCAAAGCTTCACACTACAGGCATCTCTACAGCTGAGTAACTATGTATTTTAAATGAAGATGTCATCAGTAGGAGACACATAAGACTGGATGCATATTCAAAATTTGGCAACCAAAAGGGAAAAATTAAACCAACCAGCATGAAATTACATCCTATGATGAGTAATATGGTTGTTGATTTGTGCAGAATGTGGCCAAATGGTTATATAGGATTCCCAGACCATCATACAGGAACTGTTAGAAAGCTTAAGAGCTGCCCCTTCATCCCCTCCATGTCCCATGCAAAGGCAGAGAGCAAATATCATCTCTACTCCCCAGTGACCTGCATGCTTCTTTCCCTGGGTAATGAAAAGCTCAGTCAGATATATAACATTAAAAAGCATTAAACAAGTCTCTATTAAATTTAGAAGATTTCCTTTTTGCTCTGAAAGGAAACAGAGTAGTTAATTGGCCCACAATTAAATAGAAATGCCATTAAAAAAATCCTGAAACAGTTTGCCAGGCCCAGTTTCTGTTTGCCTTTTATAGCGTTCTCAAAACCTGTCATATCAAGACATAAACTGAAAATATTCTGAACGCTATGAAAACATCTTTATGGATCAATTTATCCTGAGGGACAATGTGCCTATGGCCGACACATGCAGTTAAGTAAGAGCAGGAAGGTACTATCACTATTGCATCAAGAAACTTGAAAGGCCTGAGGGAGCAATGCAGATTCAAAAGTGCAGGATCAGAGGGAATGGTTATGAGTGCTTACTCTGATATTCTGCCCACTTTGGATTATACCAGTCCCCTGATTTAAAAAGAGTCTCAGCTAAAACACACCAACTTCATGAGAAACCCTTAGTAAGTTACCTTATGGCAACGTACTATTGAAATGACATGGATGCCTTGTTTCATACTCGGACATCGCTTTCCTGGGTAGTGATGTTAGGAAAATAAGAAGTGCTACAGAAGTATGGAAATGTGCCAGAAATGGAAATCTGAATACTTACATCATATATCTGCCCAAAACTAATTTTTTTATAGCTCCTGATTGTTTTCATAAGAGGGAGAAAACAATTAACAGCTTTAAAGTTCAGTCTCTTTTTTTAAAAAAATGCAGATTCAGTTTCAAGGTAACTTGATTAACAAAAAGGAGTGGAGGCTTGCTCATTATAATATTTTATAACTATGGGGAAAAGAAGGATTGCTGAGGACAACCTACGAAATTCTAGGCTAAAATAAAACTGCAGCAAATTGTAACCGGACTATTTGAAACTGAAATTTGTTCAGTGGAGTTTGATAATTTTTTTCCAGTTCAGAATAATTTCCTAAATGTATGGGGTTTTTTATGTACTCAATTTGCATTTGTTGGTACATGTGAATAAAACAACAGAGCAGATGCTGAAAACCTCCTCAGGAGAGTTTTTCCATTCCCACTATGTTTGAGCCAGCAAAACAGGTTCTGATTAGAGGGAATACAGGAGCTCCCCAAAGAGTTCTTAGAAGTATTCCTTGGTCACAGCATCACCTGCAACCTGGAGCTGTACCACTGCAAGGACGATTTCCCACAGGAGCTGTGCATACCCCGCTGCTCACATCCATACAGAAACATGGATACACAAGTCAATATTTCCTTTGCAATGTAATCAACTTTTTTCATATCAACTCAATTTGTATACCCTTCTAAAATTTCTATTTCCCCCACCTTACATTTGACTGTGTTTTGCCCATCAGACACTCTTCTCTAGATTCCCACATGATATTTCCTCTTACCACAACTCCACAGCCCTTTACCCATCCTCACAATATTTATACCAGCTCACCAGCTCACTCCATTTCTGCATCATATCCTTCATCTTTCTCACTAAGGACAGATTATTTTGAGAATGTGTGAATCCATGAAGTGAGGTCAATACTGAGAAAAGCTATATAATCCCTTTCCCAGCAATGGAGATCACTTCTCCAGAGTTCCCAGCCTCTGCCACTCCAAAGAGCAAGATATCAGCATGAGTAATAACACCCAAGTGTCTCATATAACATTAAAGGTCATCATCACCATCATCATTCCCTGAGGCTTATGTTCATTTTTTTTTCCCCCTGAAGAATACTACTGGAGTAAAGTACCAGATTTCTCTGGTAGGAGAAATCAGCTTAGCTTTGAGGGCCAAAGCTTTGCTTCAGATGAAAAGATCCAAGAATTTCATCTGGAAAAAGCACAAGTATCTTTTTATGGTCACAAACATAAAGGCCGTGAAGCACTTTAAATGTTAACTATTACTGAAAATAACATAAAAATTTTGGAACAATAAGTCTTGAAAATGTTATGACTGTTGCATATGTTTAGCCAACATAACTACAAAAGCAAATTCTGCAAGATATAAAATGTTATTCTGTTCCAAAGTGATTCTTTTAAGTGTGGCCCAGTAACATGTACTGTCTATTTCTTTCTAATAAAATTGACTTCCTTAAAGGTTTCCATCTTCCCGTTGTTTCTGAGAGTAAAATTTGGTGCTTTTCGTTTCATCTATTAGTATTTTCCAGAAGCCAAATGAAAGTAGAACTCAGCCTGCATCCCAGTATTTTCAAAGCATATTCTCATTGCTTCACTAGGAGAACTTTTCAGCAGTATTATTGTGGTACTTGGGATGCTGTTTACTGTCAACACTTTTGTAGTGCTACCCATTTCACAAAATGGAAACCAGGTTCTGCACTGAAAAATCTAACCTGTGTGAATGCATTTGCACAGGGTGCTTGTGCAGCCATCACCAAAGCCTCAATCTGCAAACAATCGTGCAGTGTTTGCCCCATGTCTGCTTTCAGGTTAACACAACTACAGATGGAAGATTTTTTCATCCTGCCTGGTGTCAGTACTTATCTTGTAGTTTCCATGGTTGCATTATTGACTTTCAGCGAGGAGAAAACACATGGAGCTCACACACTCTACAAATACACCTGTTAAACTCTTTGGATACAACCTTGTGTGCTACAGTGCCAGTTAAAATAACTTTGCCAGAAACTTCCAGGAGGGCAGACTTATCTAACAAAGCTTACCTTGTGGCCCAAGAAGTAGGATTTTCCACTCATTTGGCTTTGGTACAAATGTTTACTTATACACAAAATACAACTAGCATACTTAGAGACAGGCTGTCAAATTTCAGCTATCCTGGGCAGAGACCTTGTTTCATTATAGTGCTTGTCTAGAAATTTGCCATGTATTTGCCTTTAAACGCATAGTTTGTTTATTGTGTGCTGGCACCTGTTTATGTTTTGTTAACTGCAAATCCCAGTGTCTAGACAAAGGACACTTTTTTCTAACCTTGCTCCCCACAGTTTATGATCCATGAAACTCTGGCCACTGTTTTTCTTGAGATCACAGACTGTCAATTTTTTTGCCTGTATCTGTCTCCATTTTGTATACATGTATGGAATCTAGCTCCTAATATATCTGTTATCCTACTGAGACAAACGGGTGAGTCTAGAACACAGTGTATTGCTTTAGAGAACTTGAGTCAGACTTCTAATTTCAGAGTGAGTCATTTACATTTATCATCAAACAAAACTACATTGGGATCAAAGTCTGTGGAGGATTTTGCAGTTACACTGAGGTTGGTGAGACATGGTGAAGATGGTATCGAAAAAAAATGATGCATAATTACCTCCCATTCAGATAGGAGGACTGTTTCTGCCCCACTCTGAAAGCCTGCTGGTAATAATTCAACTAAAGCAACATTCACCATGATGTGAGAGGAATGACAGCAGTAGATGGGGAAACGTAGCTTTAACTAAGTTAGCTCAGTATCGGTGACCAGAAAGCTATGGAGCCAGAAGTTAACAGGCCAAAATAATCAGGTAGGCTTGTACAGTTCCATACAGCACAAATGCTGCCTTTGAAACCAAAGTGCTAAGCTGAAGGCTGGCTGGACCTGCTGCCACCCTGCTTTTACTGCAGTCTTGAACGGTACCCAATATTTTGGCTAGAGCAGGTGGTTTGGCATCTGAATTACTCAAAAGCTGTATGTTACAACTCCATTTAAGACCAGACAATCAGCACCTTATGGCATAAAACAAAGGCACCCCCCTTCATATGACAAGGCCACATCAGAAAATCCCTTGCTGTACATTCAAAACCTGGACATCCATAATCTCAAAATGCATGCCTGCTCATGCTGTCTGCCATCAGCTTGTGCAGGTAAGGTAGCTGTAACCTGCATGGAACAATCATTATCTTATTGAACACGAGCCTCTTCCTTGGTGAAGGCAGTTTGCATTTTTAATGCATAATGGCAACCACCTGTGAGGATCTCCAGAAAGATGGTGAGGATCAACTAGCATTAGCTACAACAATAACTCATCTGGCCAAAATCAGCGGAAACCAAGCAAAGAATCAAGCAGCAAGAAGGATCACAAGTGCACAAAGCCTAAGAAAATTTCACACAGAACAATCACTGAACTTCATCTCGAGAGACATAAAAAGAAGTTATTGCTAATTTTTTTATTTTTAATTTTTTTTTTCCATATAATATGGACAGCCTGACAGAGTTTTGTTTGCTTAATGTTTCCATTATGTGAATCACTTCATAATGCTTTCAGCTTTGCCAAATATTGATTGTTGATACTTGATTTATTTCTTTAATGGCGCTATAAATGGTGAAATACTTCCTTCAAAGAAAATAGAAAGTAAATATCAACTTCACAATGCAGATTCATCTATCCTCTTTCCATCTGAATGCTTATAACAAAAACGTCACCATTAAATAGAAAAAATACATTTTTAGTCTGCTTATTGGAAAAACTGACAGTATTATTTCCCTAATCTACAAGTTTAAAAAACAACAGGCAAGAATGATGAATCTATGTTGTTGTTTTTTTAATAGGAAGATTAAAAACTGGGTTTGTGTTTATTTAATAAGCATGGTGGTAATACTGCAACATTAAAATGTATTTCCAGCCAGTTTTTTTGAGAGCTTTTGCTACAATCTATTTATTCTGGATTGTATCAGGTAGGCTGCTCAGGCAATATGAGTTTGAGTCTTGTTGCTCCTGTTTAAATTTATTGAAATCTGGCCATTTAACATGTCTCTAAAATAATTTCTAGATATGCTCAGAAAAAGCTTCTTAGCAGCTTGTAATAAATACTTAGAGAGCTGCCATGTGTTGGCTGTGTTTCTACATTAGCAGCCCCTTCAGCACAGTTAATACTGAGAACTTCTGAGGCACCCAGCACTGACAGCTGGAGTGGAAGCAAAGCCCTTCTACTGGTCCCAGACCAGCCAGAGGCAGAAAGAGGAAGCAGATGAACTTCAGTTGGAGGTAAGGGTAAGAAAAGGAACAATAGTAGGTTCAGAAGCAAAAATAAGAGAGGTAAAGTTGCAAACTTGCAATTTGAACTGAAGAGTGTGAATATAGTTATTCAATGTTTCTTTAAATTGTTCTCTGTCAGTATTTTGGTCCCAAACCTTCTTTACAGGATATCTTCCCAAGTACACATTAAGTACAGAATGATTATTTCCTCAGCTTTTTTTTTTTTTTTTTTTTTAATTCGTAAGGCATTTAGTAATTCCCAACATCATTTGCCTCTCCTCCTTCCCACCTCTAGGAAATGAGGTACATTATTTGTCTTTCAAAGACAGTAACAGAGGAACAGGAGATAGAAGTGATCATTGGCAGAAATGTCTGCTAACCCAGCATTTCTAAGACTGGTGGGTGTCCATGAAATGAGAGAAGGTACAAGAAATGAATTTATTCAAGTGACTTCAGGAAGGCTCTAGAAAGGAGGCCCTGGGATACCTTATGCCTGCTTGGCAGGCTGGGACCGAGGGCAAAGAGAGAGGAACATGAAGGCTCTGATGGGCAAGAGGCTGCTTCCACTCAGGGGGAGTGCAGGACCAGGGTCTGCAGCTGCAAAGGATCCACTGTGGTTTGGAGAAGCCGGTGGGAGCATGTCTATGGCCTTAAAACATTGGAAGCAACACAGTGAAAATCTTGCTTGAGATTTTTTTGTGCTCCCGCTGAGAGCATAACAGGATTACGGTTGCGTTTGTTGCTACCAGGTATGAGTCAAGCAGATAGACTATATTAGATTTCAGTGTTCTCTCCATCCCTTGGGTGGGAGAGTTTTTAGGGCTCCTTGGGGGTGGAGCAGGGCTGCAGGTAGTGACCACACAAATCTGTTCATCCAGATCTGAGATGAAATCAAGGAAGCAGCCCTGGCAGCATAACTGATGCTGTTCTTGCTCTTGCTGCAGGGTGGGTACACTGGTCTCTGCTGTTGAGATTTGATGCTTACATGAGTACAAAGTACACTTAATTTAGAGTAATTCAGTATTCAAAAGTAACAAGTAGGCTTTAATAGCCCCTATACTTAAGTTTCACACAACATAGCTTTCTCTTAGGGTCAAGTTTTGCTTGAACTCCTTCAGAAATATCCAACTTTATTCCTAGTCAAACATATCTGGATCAGGCTTTGATATGATACAGCCATTTATGTGCCAAGACCTAATGTTCACAATAAATATATTCAAAATCTGTAAGAATTTTGCTTCAATATTTTCCTTTAAGGGTTATGATAACTCAATTGATTTTCTTTTTATTTTTTTAAACAGAAGAGTTCATCTAAAGATTACCTTTGAAGCTACATGCCCATTTGACCTAATAACTGCATTTTATGAACACTGCAATATTTCTGTTATTACAAATATTTTTTCTTTGAAAATTGGTGCAGTTTAAAAATCAAGAGAACAGAGCCAGGTATTTATCCGCTTCCCTAATATTGAGAATGTGAGTCATCCCATTGACATGTCTGTTTGTTGTTGAAGTGGGGCCTATAGACATATGAGAGCATAATTATTTAATGCATTTGTCACCAGAGGAAATAGCAGATCATTTGGACATGATCATTCATCATTTCTCCAGATCCGTTCAATAATGAAGGAACCTTTACCATCTACTGAAGAGACCTTCAGACATTGCAATGGCTCAGCCATAACCAGATAATGCATATTGAAAACATTGATCAGAAAAATGCAGCTAAGCAGGCAACCTGCAGAGATGGCGAGAATGTGTGTGAACCTTCTTAATGTTTCACTTGTATCTATGGAATCATCTAAAGCCAACACAGCATCGAGCATTCAAATCCCAAAAGGCAATTTTCTGTTGCTTCACTAATCACCACAAAAAGAAAAAAGTTTGTCTTTTCACAGGTGTGTGAAAATTTTGATGAAGTGCTACTTACCACCTTATAATAGAAAGCAACAGGGAAAAAACTGATTGCACAGTCTCTGTATTTTTCACAACCTGGTTATTGAGACCCTTCTCTGATCTATGACTTTGTAAGTCAATGCATTTCTGTGTTGTTTTTACCAACTAAAACCATTATTGGTGTAATGAAGAGAAGGTAGAAAAAAGACCAGAAGGTTTGAAAGAAGAGTCAGGGGGTGCTGCATGAGCTTCCCACCTCCTGAGTCATTCTGCTGTCTCTCCCAGTGGGTATCATGCTTCTAAAAAAATAATGAAAGGAATATTTTTTTCTCTCTCATGCAATATGGAGTGAAGTTTCAAAATAAAAATTTCATTCTTATATATAAAAAAACAAGTCACAAAACAGATGTGTTTCATATGGTATATGCAGCAGTGCAAAACCATGTTTAGTCACAGACAAGTCCTCCATTCTGTCTTCCATCAGGGAGAGGCTGTTTTGGGAGATGAGGGAGGGGAGAATCCTATAAATCTCCTATGCCTCACAGAAAAAAAATTGATGAATTTATGAAGTAAAGACAGCCTCACACTGAAAATGCTATAAAGAAGCAACAGTACATCTCTGCATCAAAATTGTGCAATCCCAGAGATGCAGTTGTGTGCTTTAAAAGACATTCAAATTTGTATTCAGAATACAGCACCAATATAGCCTCCCACAGAAAAAGAAAACACTTGTGGATGACCACCTTAAAACAGCAGCAACAAATTGCCACAATTAAGATGAAAACCACAAACTCAAAAATAATTCCTATTATGAACATGCACGCTTAAAAAACATAGGACCAGAAAGCTGCAAAGAGCAACATTATTTTTCATAATTGTGCTAAGACCTGATTGAATGCTATGAAAAATCCATGCAGTGGCAAAGATGGCTATTATTTCCTCTCCTCTTGCTCTATTAATATTAATTGAAAACTAGGTGTGGCACCACAAGAGAAGAATCTTGGTAAAAACCAGCTAGAATTTGTTGGCTTTTAGCATTCTAATTAAATATAATGTTGTCTTACCTGATTAAAGGAGGATTAAAAATCATAGCATAAGAAATATCCATACACTTGTAGATAGATGATGAGAGGCTCCTTCTACTGCAGGTACAGGTTCCTGGGCAAAGAAGCTTGTAAACTCTTGATTTCACTGAAATGAAAAAGGAAAGAAATGAAGAACCTCCCCATAAAAGCAACAAAGGAGCCTCTGCAGTATTCTGTAGTCTCTTCGCCTGCTTCCTGTTCTGAGATTCACTCCTTGAATCCCAGCATCGATCAGAAAATTGGTCGTGGGGGAAAAAAAGGAGGGGGGAGAGCGGAGAGGGAGGAAACGAAGCGGCAGCGGATTCCGTGCTGGCTCCACCTCCTGGCAGGACCGAGCGCGCTGGAGCCCGCACACCCTGCCCGCACAGCTTGAGCACCGCGGTACCCTCGAGTACACAGCTTTAACTACAGCAACGGCAACACTGAGCAGTCCTTACCAATTCCTGACAACTGCCTTAACATTTAAAGTACACAACACGATTTTTTCTTTTTTTTTGTCTTTTTTTTTTTTTTTTTTACAATGAGGTAAATATTTGAATACATCAGTATACACATAACTGCAGAAAACTCAAGGAACTGCCAGATATCTTTATTTTACTATGTACTAATGCATGTTCTGTTTAGAAATAAATCATTCTTTGTGCACTACTCCCCACTACAGATATAGTGGCTAGTAAGTGTGCAGATTTTCTTCCTTTGATTATTAATCCTGCAAAAAACAAATGACATTTATATATTTATTGAAAGCCAGAAGAAAAATAAAGTTGTTAAGTAAGACAGAAGGAATGAATGTTTGGATGTAGCAAGAACTATTACATTATTGCTCAATAAAGAGTGTTTAGGGTGAGTTGTTTTATTTACTTTAAACCAAGGTTCCATTGCATTTTATAGCATCTTAGAACTGATCTTTGGTATTCTGGATACTTTTAGTTGTAAAAGACTAATGTACAAATTGACTGCCTCACCCCAGTTGTCTCTAGCCACAATTCCTATAATAGCAGTGTTGGATTTAGTGTTACTAAAGGATACCTTACACTGGAATGCTGTGTAGCTGACTGTTTCTACTTTTATCTTCTATTTCTATCACGTACACCTGCTCTGTCACATCACACAGCTAGCAGCCACCTGCATGTGGGGTTGGCTCAGCAATTCCCAGCTGTGGAGGAAAATTTAATCATACCAAAACATGGGGCCTGGGGGAGGAGACAAGTGCAGAGTTAACTAGGAATGGATCTAGATGAAAACTGTGTACTTATAATTGGGAACCATGATCTAACTCATCACAAAATCAGTGTTGTCAACACAAGGGAGTAGCTGAAGAGACAGTCCATTTGAGTAATGACGGATATTTTGGTCAGCTTAAAACACTCATCACAGTTATTCCAAAGCCTTGGGGTGTCCCAGGAAAATGATCCATTTTCATGCTTGTTCAAGCTCTGCTTTGGGATCTTGGACCCTGAAAGGACTCCAAAATACTAAAATAGTGCAAGCAGTGATAATAATAGTTCAAAATACCTATTGTGCGAGCATGGACTGAAATCCCTTAGAAATCCCGTTGGCACAAAAAAATGCGCTCTAGTTTGACTTTAAGGAACTTTTTCCTTAAAATACTCCTTTATACAGACCGGCTCACACTTGTGAGGGTTTCCCCGCGAAGTGCCGCCAGTGTCACCCTCGGCCGGCGCTGTCCGCGGTGCTGGAGCGCGGCCCGGCTCCACGGGCTCCGCTCCTCAGTGCCCGCATCTCCCAGCACCTCCCTTTGCAGTATGCTTTGACAACCTTGTATAAATGTTGAAATACATCATAAATGCATATAGGCCTACTTGAGATCAAAAATGCTGAAGCTCATATTCAAAAGCCTAATTCTAAAGTCACTTTTTGAATGTATTTTTTGGAAAATTATCATTCCATTGGAGTACGTAATATTAAAGGTTTGAATATAAATTCAACTTCATAAACTGAACAGGAACTTCTATGCTATCTAAGAAAAAATATAATTTGAATTAATAACATCTGTACCATTAAAAGTGAGATAACACTTGTGCAAGAAATTTTAAAATTATATGAATCTTTATTACTTAGAATAGTACTAATATGTAATTCTTTGCAGTAGAGGAGCAATTTAGTTAAAGGTGTACTGGTAATAAATATGAATTTCAGTTGCATTATAAAAAATATACACAAACTCAGAGAAGCTTTTATTATGTAATCTTAATCCTTCTACTCCTCACTTCTAAAATCTGTAGGTATATGGCAATTACATCTTAGTGCTAAAGCTCACTGGCAAAGTGAGATTTGATTTTCTGTATCTTCATGAGAAGTAAAATTAAAATAAGCTATTATAAGATCTCTGACATACCACAATAAAGTGCCACAGTAATTAAATAGACTTAACTGCTGATTCTCTGGAGTTTTCTAAGGTTTTACTTTCCCATACAAACTGGATTTTTCACAAAGTGGCACAAACTTTCAAGCAGTTAGTGAGAAAGTAAAGAGTTTCTCTATGAAAACTTCAGAAGAGATCCAAAGAGATCCTAGCAAATCTCACATAGCTGAATCTAAATCTCCTAAAGCTATTCAACACCTACAAACATGATTTATTCCTTGTTTTATTAACCGTTTCAATAGTAGTTATAGGAACTCCATAGGAATGAAAACAAATATGCATTGAATAAATCTCATTTTCTGATTTTTTTTCAAGTCTCCTAAAACTAGGATAGCTGGAAGAATCTCTCTGCTTATTCAGCCATGCTGATAGAGCTCATTTCTACCAGAAATCTCTCTTTGCCTCTTAGAGCATGGCTAACAGTCATCTGCATAAAAAATAACCATTCTACTAAATCATGCAAGAACATTTGCCCAGAAGAGACGGAGCAAAAGGTCAAACTCCAGTTTCCACAGCACATGGGATGTTAAGCTTAAGGAGCAATGCTTGGAGCTGTTCTGGCCAGCAGACACTTATCTACGCCTGTTGTTTACATGCCTCAAAGAAATAGCTGCTTCACATATGTAGAACCCTTTCTTTTACTTTTTATCTTTTTTTAATCCAGAAATCTCTTAACTCTCAAACTCTGGACCTAAATCTGGAAATCGCTCAGGCAAAAGACAGGTCTGCAGACTGAATAGTGGTTTATTGATGTGTCATCTTATAAAAAGATATCAATGAATCTCAATCAAAATTTATTGGCCTTTGTTTAGTTCTTATGAAATCATAAAGCCTATTATTCTTGTGTTTAACATCTGAGAGTCACCTTTGCAAATTACTCATTGAAGTGAAACTGAAATTTAATGTTATTCTAAACATGAAGAATATTCACTTCCCAGTTCCAGTTACTTTAAGAGAAACTGCTTTGGTGACTATTAATCATTACCAATCTTTGAATTTTTTTACATTTCTTTCAGATCTAAAATATTTGCATCTGAGGTGTATTAGTGCAGGCCATTAGACATTTTACCTCTGCCTGAAAAAAAAACAAAGCTTTGGAATTTAAAAGGTGTCTGAAAATTTTTCTACATAATAAAAATTCTCTTGTCTTGGTACCTACTTTTGAAGAAGGGACTATTTTATATCATGTTTACAATATTTTCAAACTTTAAAGCCAGTAATTTCTTTGCTGCCTGAGGCTAACACTGAAGTCTCTTGTAATGACCAATGATGGATACAGGTTTGAAAAGGAATAAGTACAATGGTTTTTGAAAGAACATCTCATTTCCATCTTTTCTCTCTGTGACATTGTGTACCTGTACTTTACAACTCAGTGCAGCAGTTTACATGTTCTCTGTCCTTATCATTCTTGGCCAAAAGCAGATCGAAGTACAATTATTTTTCTTTAACATGCTGGAGTAAATTGTTTGAAATGTTTCTCTCTCAGTGTAATATATTTTCATAGTTTAGTTATAAAGGTACTATTTTTAGTGCAGATAACTGCTACATGTACTATGAGAGAGAAACTTTCTAAAGCAAGATCAACTTGGCAAGCATATGTTATTAAACAGAGCAATTATTCTGGGCATTCCAGCTTTTAAAGACTAGCAAATAAATAAATCATAACTTGAGGTTTGCTTAACAAAACCTTCCCTCTCTCCAAGTGATGATTACCCTTCATCTGACCAATTAAACCACATGACTCAGTAGCAATAAATGGAATGAAAACATATGAATGCAATCTCTCTGTTTATAGGTGTCCTGGGAGAACATTATTAGATTTTGTTACTAGCTCTGAGAGCACACTAGTGCACTTGTTGCTGAGGTATCATTTAATTCATTTCTCCACCTCTTAAAATCTGCCTACCTTAAATTGTATTTGTTCACTCTGAAATCGATTGCTTTCATTTCATCTTTGTTTATTGGTCTTGTCATATATATGTTAGATCCTTTTGAACATTGTCCATGTCCTGTGAACATATGGTGCTTGAAATAATAGCTTCCTAGGCCTGGTTGGCCTCTTTGGACTTTACAAGGAGTAACAAAATATTTCTTCACTCTTGATCTCTAGAGCTTTGTTGTCTAACAAAATTAATTTATGCTATAGCCCCTTCTGACATCAGGAATTATCTCCATTTCATAGGAGAGGAACTAAGACACATACATACATTAATTTCTGGAAGTTATACAAGAAGAGTGCAAGCCTTAGATATTGAACCCTTATTATCTGAGTCAGTGCCTATCCCCTGTTCTAACTTTTATTACTCACATAAATATCTAATATTTCTCAAAATTCTCCTAACCTTTTTGTCTGTATCCCTGTAAGTTCTTGAGGCATATTTACTAATAAATAAGTTGCCTTCTGTGATTCTTCTGTTTTGTGATTAAATAGACATAAAATTTAAAAAAACTTATCAAGCAAGATTAGCAAGATTAGTATAAATATTGCTTCTACCACTTGGAAATTTGTAAACTACTTCTGCAGTGGCAGCAGATGCAGTGCCTACTACATACTAGAGGGTAGAAACATTTAGAACATATATGGTGGAAAAGCTACATCTTTCCAGTTAACCTATGGAACTTTTCACCAATCTCCCACTGAGTAGTGAACAATGCCAGTGAGGCTGGCTGCAAAGCTCCTGAAGGTGCAGTTAGGCCCACCTCTACCTTGAGGATCACTGGCATAAGAATTTTTTTTTTATTGACCAGTTATTTTATTATTGTTTGCTGGTAATTATCTTGAACTTAGACAGCAGTTTCATACAATGATTTTATTTTTTCAAAATGTAGATACACAAGAGTCCTACTCTTTCTAAATATATGAACATATTATGTGCATTTATAAGTGAACATTTTAAGATACCTCTAAGCGGTGATTGTTGGGTGCATTTTGTTCCACTCATGATAACTTTATGATTGTGATTGTAGTTCATCTGAATGACAGGAAAATTGTAAACTGAGATCAATATTTTAGAAGCACTTAGGCCCATATGAAAGGTGGTTGGGGTGTTTTATGCTTGGTGACTTATTTTTAGTTGATTTTTACTGAATGAATGGAATTATCTCAAGGGAGTCCACATGTATATGGCCTTCGTATTGGTTCTTCTACAAGATTTGGAGGGCTTTAACTATTATTTAATAACATAATGTTAAAACAATTTTGTTATTACTAAAATCTATAACCATTAAAGTACAGATTGCTGATCATATATCTTTATTACAATGTTAGGAATAATTAAACCAGCTAATTTTTCAGATAGTATGCTCTATGGCCTGTTAAAATAGATTCTCAAGTAAAAATGCAGATTATTAGTTGAAAAGCTACTAAGCTACTGTGTTAGGTCCATGGCTTGCAAATATGTACTAGTAGCTGGTATAGAATTTATTAAAAGCAGGATTTTTTTATTTGGCACACTAGGGATAAAAGGAGAAAAAGAAAGAGAGAAATTGAAGAAATTTATGCACTTATATTAGCCAGCGTCGAACTTGAATTAAAGTCACGTTCATTACATTTAGATAAATATTGCAATTTGATTTCTTTCAACAGGTAACATTGGTAAGTAGTTGAAGGAATAGAGATAATATCATTTTATATTTTGGTGCCTTTAAGTACATTAGTTCACAACAGTGCCTGAGAATTACTAAGGAGAATTGTTGACAAAAAATAATTGTATTCATAAAATAAAATATTTGATATTAAAACAAGTTGATAATTGCTGAAAGCTTACATGTGAGATATGTACAGGGATTGCCCTTATGAAATCCCATACAGGGGCTGTACTCATTCATATTTAACGCTTCAAAATTATTTTCCTCTTTGGAATTAAGACATTTCAACATTTGTATTTGAGCTGTTTAGTTAAAAGTGGCTGGATAGCTTTGCATGTATTCAGTCTTCACTGGCAGCAAAACTGCACCTGGGGCAGGATTCCCAGAAAGATTATTTAGAAATGTCAGGGGTTTTCAAGTTACATTTTTAAATGTAATTTCTGAGTTGAACTTTCCGTGACTATTCATTAAAAGTTGTAATCATAATTTAAATTGAAACAAGTGTCACGCTGGAATTGTTATAAATTACTTTTGCCAAGGCAGCCTATTTGTTGTTGTCCTTTGAATGGTCACTTCTGATTTTCAGATCTAGCAGTGGTATCTAGTGAGGCAGAAGAAAGGGAGGAGGAAGATTTTGTATATATACTATTGATCAGTTATAAATATTTAATATAGAGGGTTTTAAAAATGAAATTTTCATATTTAAAAATTCAGGGGTTTGGAGGAGTTGTTCCATATAGATGGTTTGATGCATTTATATTATAAATGTATATAGCTATTTGTTTGTGCCACTGATAGATTTCAAAGTTCTTAAGAACATTATTCAAAGTCTGTACATGAATAAAGAAGAATATAGGCTGTACATGAGTGGTGTATGACCTGGGCCTGGTTAGCCTGGTGAGGAGATGGCCAAGAGAGGATCTTATCAATGCATACATTATCTTAAGGACAAATGTCAAGAAGATGAGACCAGATGGTGCCCAGATGGTGCTCAGTGACAGAACAAGAGACAGTGGAATAAACTGAAACACAGGAAGTTCCATCTGAACATGAGGAGAAACTTCTTTAGTTTGAGTGTGACAGAGCACTGGAGCAGACTGCCTGGAGAGGCTGTGGAGTCTCCTTGCATGGAGATACACAAAGCCCAGCTGTGTGTGATCCTGCAACTTGCTCGAGGTGAGCCTGCTTTAGCAGAGAGGTTGGGTTACATGATTTCCATGACTTCCAACACAACCATTATGTGATTCTGTAAATAAACATTTGCCGTGACTTTGTGTGGCATGAGCATTTCTACAAACAAAACTTGTATTTTCTGGACTCTTCTTTTAGTGTGAAGATTGATAATTGATGTGTTTATATTAGTGACATAACATTTCTCTAATAGCACACCTACAACTATGAAAAGGCTGTCTCGGTACAGACAAATACATTAGGCATAGTCATTGTGCCAACTGGCATATCACAGAAGATTGCAATAAATATAAGGACACTATCACAAAAAGGCAGGACTGGGGGGTTCTCTAGTAATTTGACGTTAATCTAACCATCTTATGCAACATTAGTTCACGAAAATTAGCTATTCTAAGACTAAACTCTTATAAAATTTAACAAAGAATCAAACCTCTCAACCAACTCAGGTTACAAACTGTTTTTCAGAGACCTGTTTCTGCTGGAATTACACAGCTAGTATTAAGGAGAATGCTTTTTATTTTTTAACGAAGTTGAAATGGTTTGTTATTTAGATTCACATTTCTTTATTTTTCCAGGAGAAACAGATTCAACATGTATTACTCCCCTTTAATTCTCTGATGTAACTAGATGATGATTACCTTTGGACAATGACATAAAGACTTTCTAAAGAAAACTTCCAAAGACCCTCAAGAACTTTTTTTTTATATTAAAAATTAAAATTTCCAGACATCTCTTTGAAGCAAACAGGGGGACTTGTGTGAGCAGTATGATGAGGAGTGTCCCTGTATGCCCCAGGTTTACAATACCCAAACATTTTGAATGTACATATACATATGTACTGATACATCTCTTTTGCTTAGTACACAGAGATTATTCTGTACATAGAGAACACATGCATCCCCTGAAAATGTATTCCTGTTTCCTGCTGCCAGATTCAGGAATTTGGTGTTTATATCTGTCAAGCACACAGCAAGTGTAACCAAAACCAAAAGGACTTTTCATAAAGTGACACAAAATGTTTTAGGATAAATGCTAAGTGCAAAGGGGATATCTGTTGATATGAGGGATATGGGACATGAGTTGTAGGCAGTTATCACTACTCCTGCTGCTTTGTGCAGTTGTGACTTGGTAGGGGCCATCAGGATGGATACCTGCTCGCTGCCCTGGGGTCCTTGCTTCCAAAACAAACAGTGTGACCAGGGGACAGAGAATAGGGCTGTTTCTAAGCTCTGCAGAAGAGGCATTTAAAGGAACTGCAGGAGCTACAAGAAAGCAAGATATTAATTGCTTGTTATACTCATTTATTCTTGTTTTGTGGAACCGTGTTTGTTTATTAAATCCCACATGACTGAACATGAAAGCTGGTAGCTTGATTTTCAATTAGGTGGGATCTGTAGCAGTCTCTACCCCAAGGCTTTGAGTCATTATATTGCACACACTTGCTGACACTGCTCAGCATTTCTGCACTTCACTTTCCACAGACACAATGCTCCTCAAGCTGCCAGGCAGGACACAACAATATGCTGCCCGAAGGATATTATTCACTCAATACTGCTGCTCGTGGAGGAGGTGGTGCTGGAGCCAGTGCTCTTATAATTCTTCCCAGGATGGCCAGAGGAATTCTAGGTAAGCAGATGTAAATCTGCACATGCCCAGGAAGCCTGTCTAAGGGAAAGACTTTGAGCTTTGATTTTACATAAGCATAGTACATTTTACACATTTGAAGGACATGAACATGGTGCCAAAAATACATGGTAGTTTTTAATAAGAAAGTATCAAGATAATTAGCAAGTTCTGCATACACCAGTTGGGGAGTCTGTTATTTACACATTCCTCTGTTCCCATGCATTTTAAAGGAAACAGCACATTTAAAACCGAATGCTCTGTTCAATGCATACGGCCAACGGCTTTAAAATTTAATTATTTCATGCAAAAGGCATTTGGAGGGGTTGTTCAATAATCAGTGTGGCCCCGTGGGTGTGTTCTGCTCCTTGCCTGCCGGCAGCGCGGGTCAGAGCCGAGGAGGCGGCGGGCTGCAAGGCGGCAGCGCGGAGGCTCCAGGCCGGGCGGCCGCGCTCCCGGCTCGGGCTCGCCACCAGTAGGTGGAGCTGCCACGTCAGGTGCTGCGGGCTGGGCTCGTCACTGCGCCCCTGCCTCCCCTCCCGGCCCCCCTGCGCAGAATAAGCTGTTTTCTCGTATATGTTGGGTACCATAGAGTGACTGAGAACAGGAAGCGGAGGCAGAAGCAGAGAGCATTCTGGAAAGGTCTCTGTGTTTTCCACCGAGAATACAGAAATTGGGATCAATTAGTAAGGCTTTGTGGATGGAAATCTGGACTGTTTCAGGAGGAGACATGTATTACATTATTTTTGGATGTTGGGCTTTGCAGTGATTTTTCATTCTCTTTCAATCAGGTAAGCTGGCAAAACGTTTCATTTTACCCATAATCAATCATGGCAACATGGTCTTTTCCACATTTTGGAATTGGATTTTTCCCTCTGGTTTGCTGTTAAGGTAGAGTCAAAGATGGAACGGGGGATTCAAAGCCATTTTGTACTGACTGATTGTGATGATGGTGTGATTTTTTTTCTTTTTAACCCTGTTAAGTCTGGTATCTGGTCTCTTAATGTGATGTTGTAATGCAGTAGTCTTCCTCACAAAATCAGATCATTTTGTTATCAAGGTATACAGCATTAATTCCAAGCATTTTATAGAAGTGACCTTGTTTCCTAGGAAGAAAAATCTGGTGATATTCAGACTTAGGATTCTGATGATTCAGGGATAAAATCTACGCTGTTTTATATATATATGGTATATATATGGTGGTATTTGAATAAATTCCCTTATTAGCTAAATTTTGTAAAAAAATACAGGGAAATATTTTCTTTTTGTGCCATTTTTTTCATGGTTGTGTTTAGGAGAGAATGGACTCACCGCCTCTTTATTAAGCAGAGGTCCACACCAAATGTGTAGTTCACATTTTGTCTGTATTATTACTGTCAAGCTTAATATATACTCCTTAATAGGGCTGTTTGAAGATATCAACCCAGGAATTATTATATTTCTTCATTTCATTGTCCATTCATCTATTGTCTCATTCAATTGTTAACATAATAATTAAAGCTGTCAGTTATTAAAGGTAAAAGGAAAATATCTCCTGAAGATCACTTTGATACGTGAATTCTTTTTTTCAATAGTGGTTCTACAGACACATATAGACATTAAAGATACATATGTTATATTAGTATTGATTTGGAAATTATTCCAAGAGAAAACAGTAGGAAAAAATTGCCTTAAAAAAAAGCCCAAACAGCAGAATAAGGAGCCCACAATTTATAAATCACCTCCTCAATGCATATATATAAAAAAAGCAGGATTGGCTCTCAGGTGATATTCAGAGTAGCAAGCAAGGCCTGTACCTGAAGTAATGACGAGAAAGAAAGAAGTTTTTAATTTGTATTCTTTATGGTGCTTGCGGTATCCTTGTTTAACTCCAAGATAAATAATCAGTAATAATGATGCTTGTTTTAGAAACACATCACGTTTGTGCTTTCATAATCGACTTGTCAAGAAAACAGTTTCAGAAGGGACTTTTAAACTCTAACAGTTTAATATTTAATATTTGCTCTCTTTCACATCTCCATTTTGGAATGGAAGGTTGTTAAAGACAAGAATGTGAGTTCCTGCAGTAATTTGAAGATTCATAGCACCTGTTAAACAGATATGCTGTTTATTAGGCTGTGATATTTACAGAAATGATGCTTGTGTTGTCAGTTTACAATAATGAGCAGGCATTAGGTCTGATTTTATGAGCTCTGTCAATAAAGGTTGGTATTGCAAAATTCTGCATAGGTAATACTAGATGTTAGCAAAGAAAGACAATTTTACATTTTCAATGAAGAACATGAAACAATTCCCCTGTGCTCTCTAAGGCTGTCAGAGTGGTAGTTTGGTCATTTCTGTATATTATCAGGTAACCTGGAGTGGGAAGTATCAAGGGAAAGAAGAAATCATAAAAAGTAGGGTGTGTTTAATCAATATACTGGTGACACCTTTCATGCTTTCACCTCTTTTTCTTCACAGATGGCATTAGATGAGTTAGCTTTTACATTATGAAGATTAGGCATGGAGAGAAATTTATTTGCCCTCAAAAGAGCAAGGATTTTTGAAGGAAAAAAGAACAGTGGGATGTAAGATGGAACTTTCTGACTGACGATATCCATTTCCTTCTGCTGCTCCCATCTCAGCCCAATATAATTTGTTGTGTACATGCCATGTACTAATGACATTACTGGAATACCACAACTTTTGATGAATCAGTGAAGAGCAGATACTGCAAGAGAGCTATGTACAAGGCAAGCAAGTTGTGACCTTGTTCTAGAAAGTACAAATCTTGGCCCTTTTATCTATTTGCTCTTCTTGCCATAAGGTGACAAAGGAAAATAATTGCTTGAACTCTGCTTCAGTTAAACCTAAGGAGAATAAATGTAAGTTTCTGATATTTGGTATTTTATTTTTATATTTTCTGAATTCTGACAGTGATAATTGAAAGTAAGTTTCAGAAAGTTGCATTTACTCTGTTCTTTATCACAAAATTATATTTAGAAGTTAGAAATTTAATTTACAAAATTCTAGTTAGCCTATTTTCCACTCAGCATAACTCTTCTGTTTTGTTTTTTTACCTTACAGCTGTTAATCAGTAATATATACTGCTGCAATTTGCAAGATAGATTGGTTTTTTCATCCTCACTTGAATAAATAAATGCTTTAAAGCATCATAGTGAAATTGATGCCCTGCTCCTGATTAAAATCTGTGAAACCCCTTGCAATGGCTTGTCTAAGTTTGATATTGACCAACAGGACTCCCATAGGACCTTGACACTGGAGCTGGCATCATACAACCTGTTCACCTGCTTTCATCAGAATTGTCTTTATGAACAGCTGGAATCTCCAGTACATTACTGTGACAGCGTTATTGCCTGACTTTCCCTGCCTTATGATGAGGTAAAGCAGGGAACAGGGATACGAGCAGCTCAGGCAGGGACTGTGATACTTGAAAATATAAATATAGAGTAGGTACAGCATATGCTCTTGAGTAACCATGTACTACTAATGTACTACCACTGTAATCCTAAATAGGAGTAAGCAAGTTAAATTCTAGGTCACAGAAATATCCAGTTTCTCTTTTTTTTTGTTATGCAGCCCCAAATTATTTATTCACATTACAATCAAACAAACACAACAAACCAACTAACAACAGCAAAAAGCCCCGAAGATCCACATCTCAAACAAAAAGGATCAGATAATCCACCCCAAACCAGTGAATTCAAATTGTTCCTAACAATCCCCATCTTGGTAACGTCTTCTTACAAAAAATTGCTGCTGACTTACTCTATCAATTAAGACATATCACAGAATATGTTTTACAGTAAAAAATGCAACTAAAAAAGTTAATCTTTAATTAAAGAGCTTATGAGGCTTTTCCACATGTAAAAGCTTAAAGAAAAGGTTATTTATGATGAGATTAATTATTTGTATAGTTAATAATTCTTTATTGCTATTGCTCTTTTTTTGACTGAGTAGTTTTACTTAGGTAAGTGCAATTGTGGAGCTACCCATGTGCACAGGTCCCTTTTTCAAGCTGGAATTGTTTTTCCTGCTACTTGTTTGGGCCAACGTTGTGGATGTCATATACCCTTATCAAATGGTCCCATTTTGAATATGCATGTATTGACTGTATAGTCCATATGCATGGGTCTGGCACATGCCAGGTGTATCAATTGCACAGATGATGTATCTGCTCAGCAAGGCTGCAGTTTCACAGGTGCTGAAGTTACTCTGTGTGTGTATAGATCAGCTGAGGAGCACAGACAGCTGACTCCCTGTCTGTGAGATGCATCAGGCACATCCTCACATTTCTCTACAAGATTTCCTCAATGAACTCAATGAGGCACACTGGTAAATCTGAGAGGATATCACAGATTCCAGTAAGGAAAATGGCTGGGATGAGCATCAGGACTACTGGTTCTGTGATCCCTTTTTCATACATACCCATTGTAACCACACAACAGGAGGATCTTGGGATAAGTGTATATTGCAGGAAATAGATGTTGCTTATTTAATTTTAAGGCCCTCCTTTTCAGTGTGGAGAGGATCAATGTTCATGATCTTTTAGCATAATTTATTTTAAGACAATGTGAAGCAAGAAACTTCCTTTATCTGCTTAACCATAAAATACTATGTATGATTATATAGGATTCTAGGAAGTTGCAAGTTTGTGTTCAAATCACTACAGAAATGCAGATGAAAAAGTAAACGAGGAAATGAAATGTTCACAGGAAAAAAAGATCCTTTTATGTAGGACAACATAGCACTGTGTGGCCTGGCTAGTGTATTAATTAAGGGAAAGTCTTCCACCATTTCTCATAAATTACGTCCTTTCACTGCCTGGTAGTCTGGGAATAGAAGCAGAAATTTTTTTAGTCCATGTAGCCTGAATTTGGGGCCACATGTCCCCATTTCTTGCCTGCCTGGATTTGCATATCCTGAAA
Source organism: Zonotrichia albicollis (assembly GCF_047830755.1). Lineage (NCBI taxonomy): Eukaryota > Metazoa > Chordata > Aves > Passeriformes > Passerellidae > Zonotrichia > Zonotrichia albicollis. Next base: position 28,631,387 of record NC_133828.1, read on the forward strand.
ACTCTGTCCTTTCTTAGGCATTATTGTACTATCTTTTAATGTTTGGACACACTAAGGAATTCCAAATTTGTGTTGATTAAAAATATACTCATAGGAATCTAAATTTCTTGGTCCAGTTTTAAATATGTCCAAACACAAAGTTTTCAGATGTTAAATGAATGTGCTTTCTTGACAAACAACTCTCAGTGCCTTCTCAAAAGCCAGTCACAGAGGACAACTGTGTAACTGTATCAAGACTCTGATACAAGAATATTTTTATCCCTTTTTATAAATATTTCAGATATATGTGTGACAGTCTTTGAAACCTGAATGTGTATTCGTCTGTGTCCCACCTAATAATGCAGGGGTTTTTTCTCAGATGCCATTAACATGTTACCAACTTGATTTCCTTGAGAACAGGAATTTCTCCACAGTTATCACTATCAAAAACATTTACTTTTGAATGCATGTGTTCTTGTGCAGTGGCTAAATAGCAAAGATAAAACTGCTAGACTACAAACTTAGGATATTAAGTCAAAGGAATGAAGGCTCCCTATACATTTTAGCAGAGTTGACCTAACTCCACAGTGGAACTCAGGGATAGACAGATAGAAAATTATTCATATTTTCAGTAGATATTCCATTGAAAAGCACACTTTAAAGAAAAATAATGCTCTGCATCTAAGATGTGTGATAGCTTTTACATTACATAGAGGGCACTTTTAAATGATGAGTGAAGGTATACACCTAACTTACACTCTTGCACCTTATCAAGGAGCAAAATAAATTTCCCTCATCACAAACAGCTTTGAATATTTAAAAAAATTTCTTTAAGTTTATTCTTACTTAATAGCCCAATAATCTTCAAAACTTGTTAGTGACAGAAGAAGGCAAAAGTACTAGGCTTTACAGTTAGAAAGGCAATCAGTAATGATATTTTAATGTCAGAGTGGTGTAAACTTGCTGACAGAATAAGTAGGCAATTTCAAAAGGTCCCAAGAGTCCAAGGTCAGATTGAACTGAAGGAGGGCATTCCTAATGTTTACTGTCATTTAAATGAAATGTCTAAAGAAAAGCCTGTCACTGATATTTAAAGCCAAAATGCTCGCATGAAGACACTTTAGTCTCTGACCTGAGACAAAAGTTCTGACCAAAATCAATATAAATAAAATTCAACCAGTATTATGAAGGAATGTCTTACCTACTGAGTGAAGGTGTAAGTGGGCATTAAAGGAGTCTTCCTGAAAGTATTTTGCTTGCACCATTTTAAATTACTTGACATGTATTTCCTACAAATCAATTCTTTTAATTTGTATTATAATAGGTAGAATACTAGAATTCTAGCAGCTGCTACAGCACTAGCTATCATTCCATAGCACATATCACTTAGAGCTAAAGGCTTCTACTTAGTAGAATATTTTGTTAATATACTGAAATTTCAACATTATAAGAGATAACTTTTAGAGAGATGGTAGAACTTGTAACTTATAGGCTCTGTACCTTTAGATTTATTACATGCAGGTAGAGACTAGATGTAAGTCATGCTTCCATACTCTATTTGGAAAACATTCCAGAATTAAGGCTTGATTATGTTTTATTAGACAGTTCCATGACACCTGAATAAATGCCTTGGAGAAATCCATGCACATCTTCCATATGCTGTATTAAACCTTGGGTATAAAACACTCAATTTTCATGTTGACTTTATGTGCGTTTTCTTCCTGGTATAGTAATGATCACATTCAACCAAGGACTCTGTGTGAGCCTCTCAAACAGAAGTTCCAATTTTTCCCCTTTGGTTTCCTAGACAACTGTCAAATTCCAAATACAGTTCATTAATCTTGTGTTACACAAAGTTTATTCTTTCATATTTTGTATTGACTTGTTTCTGCAGCATAGTAAGAGTAGGAAAGCAAGTGTTTCAGCTGCATGGCTCTTACTGATTCAATTAATTTTCCTAGTTTAGTTTGTTTCTTTTTTCTGAAATTCATAAACAAGGTTTTTTGTTCCAAGTGCATTTTTGTAAGATTCCCTAGAAAAATTTAGAAAAGAATACTACTTTACAAACAGAGCCTTCTATTTCTTTAATACAGCAAAATCAGTATTGTAATATATTTAGATATTGCTCACTGAAGTTTTATCGGGGCAACATCACTGGCATATTGTCCTATAATGGTCTTTATAGCAAAATCTCATTTTGAATAACCCCATTTATTTCTTTTCCAGTTTATTGTTACATTGGGAGCTAAAAAGCATGCAAATATAGTTTGAAACATTCTTTGAAGCAATGTTATGTCTCAGAATTTGAAACATATTCTAGCCAGTCTTAGATGAAATGTTTGTGCTATATATGCAGAAGACTTCAGGAAAGAGCCCTACATGAAAGAATCTATGTAATTTGTCAGTCAGGAATCACTTCTGACTAGGCCTGAGATTTTACCCATGATTCTTTGAAGTTTTGCTGTAGCTACCACTTATCAGTACAGCATAACCATGATGCATAGAGGGAGAGACAAGGTTGGGGTCACATATGAAAAAGGGTTCACTGACTTGTGCTTTAATTCAAAATACAGATTTGTTGAAATTACCTGTTCTTCTAGTGTTATTAATAATTCTCACATTAAAAATGAATTCCTCAGCATTTTGCAAACTGGCAGATATTTTACAGCTGGAGAGAAGTTACACTCCCTTTTTTGAAAATAAATGTCATATGAATGTTTAGTATTAGTGATCGTTCTTTTATTAGGAACCTCTAGAATCTCTTACATTTATTTTGAAACTTGTGAGCAGAAGCACTTAAACATTTTGTTGTATCTGACCATGAGATCAAATTTCAGCCACAGTGCTGCTTGAGAGGCAGAATCCAGATGCACCCAATAGTCAAAGGGATTGGGAAGTCCTGTCTGTACCCCCAGGGAAAGCTGCATTCAGTGTAAAATATGCGTTGGTGGATAAGTATCAATGGTGGCAGAGTCATGATTCCCTGAGGTCAGTTCTGGAGACACAGCTTTCAGATGTCTTCAGTGGAGCCTCTCCAGCAGTGACTCACCACAGCAAAATGTGCTGAATCAGTGCTTCACTCAAAATGACCAAGGCATTGAGAGAATTTGCTCTTAGCCATCATTGGAATGAGTTTATGTTACATTATTAAACAATGGAAGCTCTAATTATGTTAACACTTATTGTATATTTGGGAAAATGCAATTCTAGATTGATAGGAAATAGTACCAGACAAATTCTAGGTTAGTTTTTGAAATACATTCTCTGTACTTGAAGTACTTGGAGATCCTCTGTCTTTAAGAGTAAGAGAAGCAGTGATCTAAAAGAAAGCTTTCACTTTTTGTTTTTCCACCTTTTGTGTTCTCTCTGACCTGATCTGTGTCTACTCAGATTTTCTTTATTTTATCTACAGAGCTTCTACTGTGGCTGTTCATGCTCACTTATTTGGAGAAAAGTATTATTAAGAGCTGCTTTCACAAGAGCAGAGACCTAAAAGAGAGGGATGTGTTCTTCTTTTCTTCTATAGGAGTAAAAGCAAAATAACAACATAAAACAGCCAAAAAAAAAAAAAAAAAAAGCCAGAAGTATATCTAGATGAGACATCTAAATGACAATAAATGTCTTAAAGACAGCTCATCTGAATCTCAATGCCTGAAGACGAATATGTGTAAGATGTAAGTAGACACTTTAAATTTAATGAACTGGATACCCAGATTATTAAGGACTGAAGAACACATGGCCAACCTTTGGCCAGCTCTTGTAATGATGCAAGTAATTTATATTGAAGAACCTGAAGATACTGTGTGTTTCTGGTATTATATTACTTGGCAGGGAAGAAAAATTTTGCTGCACAAAGAAAAGCATTCGTACCAACAATCTCTATAATAGATAACTTGAAGAAGTACCCATATGTTCCTGTAAATATAGAGTTAATTAACTTCCATGCTTGCTTAAAGACAGTAAATCCATTGGGAGAAATGATACACTGTTCAGTTCCCAAAATGACAGGTGAGAACCCTCCTGTTGGTCCAGGAGCTCTCATCTACCATGTCTTAGACCATGTCTACCAAAAACTATTCCAACAAGGCCCATTTTTCCCTGTTAGTGAAAGCATGCAGTTAAAAGATGAGGTGGAGTCTTTGAAATGCACACTTAAAGAATATTCTTAATGTACTTTTGTTCTGTATTAGGTTTTGTGACATTACTAATTTTCAATCCTGTTTTTCTTACTTCTCAGTGCTCTTAGGCTGGAAAAATATGTCTATGTGAATATGTAGACTTACCCTTGTCTACTGTAATTAATTTTTGAGAAGCTTTGGACACAGGAACAAAGAATGAGAAAGTTTTGAAGGAACTGCAGTCTTAAAGACACTTCAGGTCCCAAGGAGAAGCCTTCCCTGCCAATTCATTTTCTGCCAGAAATGCAGCCTTTTTCTTTTCACATTAGCAAAACATGCAGAGGTTAAATTCTGAGATTTGGCATTTCTTAGAAGAATAAAGGTAAGACTGTCTTTTCTTCTCTGCCAGAAATAATGTTACACTGCCAAAAATGGCTAGTTGATATTCTGCTGTGTATCTTCACTAAAATACCAGTGGGAAAATGAAATTAACACCTTTATGAGGTTCAGCTATAGAAATTTGTGTTACATATATTGTATCTATTTTTCTTTAGAATTTAAGGATCTCTGATGCTGGAAGGTATTTGCAAAATGTTGATTAGAGTACAGTATTCCAATTATGTGGAATGGACTAAGAAAGAGACCCTTTCTCTTCCTCTTTAATTGCATATGGTTTTCATTTGTCCTTCTTCAGGTTTCTCCAATACTTCAAGTATTGACACTTGATCTCTTTTCACACATTCTCAGAGGAAACTCATGGTGTTAAAGAAAATACAAGGCAGGCTTACATTTAAAAAATTCCTAGAGGTTTTGGTCAACTTTATCTATAAGATAAACGGGTCAGATAATTTATTTTGGGAGTTCTACAACTTGCAGGTAGGTATCTAAAGGAATTCAGATTTATTCCTTTACATAACCTATCAATTTTTGATTAAGGACTGAGATAAGAAATAAGAACTAATTAATTCAAAAGCAAATACTGGGGAGAGGTCACAGGAAGGAAAATGTTTTCATCTGCTGAGGGTGGGGTTCCTAAGGTTTAGTTAATGCACTTTCACACCTAATTTCAAGTCATTACTGGGAACATGAAATAAGATTACATGTAGTACCCCTGAAGCAACTGAAGCTTTTACTACATATACTATTATTTGGAAAGGTTTCCACCTATTTTAAATCACCCCATTCTAAATTATTTTAAAGCAAGTTTTTATGAAGGAATATTATTTCTGTGACATAGCCTTATTAATTGATTTCATATTCTCATAACAAGTTTTTTTGTCTTCTGGTATTTATTAATTTTATTAATAAACACCTGGTGTAGATGTCATTATTTTTTATTTTGAATAGTTATGTAACACTAATGCCTATAGGCTACTGAGGCTGACTGCAAAATTACAAACAAAAATACAAAATACAAATGCAGTCATTGCTACAGATAAATTCTAATCTAAAAATTTACACAATGGATCAATAATAAATGATGAACTAAATGGAAAAAAGGAAAACAAATCCTATGTATTTGTCAGGGAGGACCAATTAAAAAAATTGTCAAAGATTAAATTACTAGATTAGAGTTTAAAGAGGCAGGCTCTGACCAGGTGCTAAGTTCTGAAGGCTGTTTTCACCTTTGAGGAAATCACTCCTTTCCTTGAAATACCTATTTTTATGATGCCAACTTCCATGTATTCCTTGCCTTAGGACCCACGGCTAATTTTAACTGAATGTCTCTTCAGATATCTCAAAGAAATCTGCATTGCATTGCATTTACCACTGTGAACTACAGCAGTGACATTTTGAGTCTCTTTTGATCTTTTTGTAATTCCATTTTTTACTAGAATATTTTAAAGCAGTAAAAAATAGGGTAAATATGCCAAGATAAATGGTAAACAATGGTAAATGTCAATTATGAAAAGATAATGATCTGTAACTTAAAAAAGTATTTCAGACCACATTTTTCCTCATGAAATTATTCTCTGTATACAAAAGCCATGAAAACATTCAATAAAAATATTTAATTTTAGTTCTTCTCACAAGAAACTAATATTTACCTATCCTTTTCTTTCTTGAACAAACGGAAGGCAGCATTTCCTGATTTGGAATTTGATCAGAGAACAGTAATTTTACTGTCATTTACCTTCACTTCCAGAAAAATCAATACCTGAATTTTGTAAAGCAACATCCCAAACACTATGAGAGGGAGCTCAGATGACTCATTTTTTCAGACTGTCCCAGCATATGCTGTCTTGAATCTCTTTCCTCCTTGGGACAGTAGGAGCTTGAGTTGAGGTATTTTTCTGGTATCAGCACACAAGAGCTACACTTTTAATTTCTAAACAGCAGAAAGCTATCTCTAGCTGATGCTGAGGGGGTGCCACTGGCCCTGCTGTTTCTGTCTGTCCCACTGTGGCAGACCCACCCTTTGATTTGGACTAACAGCTTTACTTCTGTTGAGACAGCTGGCCTTATTAACACCAGTGGTTTAGAGAAAAGTTTTTAATCCAGGCTTTAGCATCTGAGAGGCTGTTGCAAGGCTTGGCACAGGGGAAGATACTAGTTTCAAATTACAGCTTCTCAAATAAAAGATTAGCATAAGAAAATTAGGATAGCTGGTCATTTTACAGATTCCATTTGCTATTTTGCACTTGCTTCAAGCCTAATCAACTGTTACAGTTTTAATAGAATGAAAATCTCAGTAGTCAGATTTTTCAAGGTTTTAGCAGGCAGTGCTTTAAAGGGAAAAAACCCCAGCAAGATTTGCTATTTCTCCACCTTGAAAACTTTGAAGTGTATATGTGCAGTTTCATGCAAAATGCAGATAACCTGTTAGATAACCTGAAGATTTGAATAAACAATCATGGTACCTACCTGGCACTTCTACTGGTACTTTCACTTTTACCATTTCCCCTATTTAAGAGTTCATAAAAATAGATACCTTCAGGCCACTTCTTCTGGCATTTTCAGAGATACAGAAAAATTAATTTGACATTGTTAGCAAAGATATTTTACTTACTTTCTGACTCATCTTCTGTAAATGATGAGAAGATAACTTGTTAAATTTTATTTCTAATATAGTAATCTGTGAATATATATTATATATCCAGAGATGACTAGCTGTTATATATATGTGGACAAATATATATGTCCACAATATAACTAGCTGAAATATGTATAAAATTAAAAACATGTATGTACTGTTTATTGCTTGGTCTTATTATTTAAAGGTAGGGGCTGAAGGAAAACTGGAGAAGGACTTATAGCATGCAATGCTCAGTTACAACTAAATTGCAAAAGCATGTCTTTAATAAAGGGGAACTTCATTTTTCTAATGAAATGTATTAAATTACAGAGCATTACATATATGATATATAAACCAGAATTGTATTTCAAATACTTGAAAGTCTCTTTGCTGAGCAGCAGAAGGTACAGAGGGGCCTGGACCACATGTAGTTTTGAGACTCTTTCTTTAAAAATTGTTTTTTTAATGACAGTTTTTCTGAATTATTAGATATATTCAGAATATCTGAATTCTGCCTAATATCATTCATGTCCTGGCAGTTTATTTACCAGATAACAAGCAATTTTAAAACTAGTGAAGGAAGGAGAGGGAAGCTATCACTAACAAATGAGCAGTTTATGAATCAAGGATTGCAAAGAGCTTGTTTAGGGCTCAGTACAGGCAACAGCACAACTTCTGTTTCATTGTTCTATTAAATTAATGCATGTATAGAAACTGTAATCAGATACATATTTCTGTGTTGTTCTGTTAAGCTTTGTAACTTAAATGAAAGTGCTTGGGGCATATTTAGTATAGGAAAAGCCTTCTTGTGTAATAGCAGCAGCAAAGAAAAGATATAATTGTACTAGACAGAAGTGGAGGCAGGTCTCAAATAATGTTTTCAACTCATCAGGAAAACTTTTTTTAGGGTATATTTTTTTCCCTGAAAAATACAGTAAATCCTTAAGTCTGCCAATACTTTCCCCAGTCAGTCATTGGCTCCTTTGTGGATTTCTGGAAATACAAATGCATATCCTTTAAGTGAGCACAATGCATTTTGTTACAGCATTCATAGCTGTAACTGTTAATGGTGGAAAAGCAAACAAATGCATTGCATTATAAAGACAAGAAATACACACTGATTACTTGATTTGGATGCATCTTTTGAGACTAGCTTCATAGAAAAGGCACCTAGAGTGACATGTTGAATCACAGACCTGTAAAATGGGCAATAAATAAATGAATTATTCAGAAAGACCAAGGAGCAACCTCAGGCATCTTCATAGTTCATTAATCCTGCACAAGCAAAAGTAGTAATCAAAGGACTGTATCCAGAAAATGAGTGTGCTTTTAATTCTAAAACGAAGGGACAACTTTGAGTTTAGCATCTTTATAATTAGGAGTTACATTAATTTTAAAAAGAGATTAGCAAAGGCATCCATCTTGTACAAAGAAAAAAGTAGTAGTGGAAATTTCAGCATAGAAACCTGTGATAAGGTTGCATGCTGGAGACTCTGGCTGGTGTTACAATTTACTTTTTCCTTTTATATTGCATCTGTATGGCCACTCCAAGGTGTCTTTCACTCTGCACATTGCATTAACTCATAGTTCTCCAGGATATTCCTTTAGAGAAATTTTCTTCTTCGTGTCTAGAGTACAGAGTATTTTAATTCTGAATTTATGGTCAGGTATCTTGGTTTTGGTCTTGTATTACTTACCTGCTTGGTGCTATAATCTACTGACTGAATTATTTTAGTGACCTCAGTGCTGATCATACACACTGATGGATGCTGTGTTGTGAACCCACTCCAGAGATTTAGACTTAAGGTGGCATAGGAACATGAGTCCTTACCATGTCATTGGATTGGTAATTCAGATTTAGGAGTATGCTGTTTTATTTCTCTCCTTTAATTTCTAACTCTAGGTTTTTCAAGCACTTTTTAACATCCCCTTCAGCCTTCACATATCTTATTTCATAAGATCATTACTGTAGCACTTTGTGTGTCTCTGTGTGTGTGGATTTCTACAAACTGCTTCAGACAGGCAAGAAGCTTTAGGAGAAGGACTATTGAATGAGTGCAAATGAGCAGAATATTATAATCAAATTTAGATGTGGCATCTCCAGGATACATATGTTGCACATTCATGAAGTAATGCAGCAAAGGCTACATGGCTTCATGTAACAGAAAACATAATTAAAGCTCATTAGTTAAGCATTGAAACTCACTCTTAAAATTGGTTCTCATAACTAACATTTTTACAACAGTATGCTGTAAACTGTTTTGAAGTAGACACCAAGTAAGGCTTTAATTTATTCCCTGGTGGCAGGACTCTTTTACCATATCTGCCTTCATCTTGCCATTCTCTCCCTCCAGCTATTCAAACATCTCAACTATGCTGTACAGCACATCACTTTAAATAACTGATCCTGCTGCAGAAGGACTTGGAAGAGTGAAAAATAACACTGCTTTCAGTTGATGCACTGCAGGACTTCATAAAGAGACCTGCTGTACAGTAGAGAGTTCAATGCAGAGAGCAGGAAAAAGCAGCTTCATCCACCACTGGTACTAAAGCCATTCACAGTGAACCAGAGTCAGGTTTCGGATGAGTTTCAGTCTGAAATAGTACTATGACACTTGCCTTGCAAAGAATCAGAAGCAGCACCTCTTCCCATATAGCCTTAATTATACATGCTGTTTACTTTTACTTAAAAGGACTGTGGTTTTGATTCACAGCTAAAAGTCAATAAATGCAACCTAAGCTGCTCTGGGATCTAATATTAGCCTTCACCACAGTTAAGTGTCAGTAAGAAAGAATTATGCTTGTTCCTCCCATAATTCAGTTCCTGTCATTTAAACAGTTGAGCAAACCAGTTGTGCAAAATTTTTTAGTTTAATGAAAGTATTCATGTTTGTATAGTTGTATTACTGAGCTTGAAAAAATATGGAAAGATAAAATTTATTAAGTTGTAGAATGTAGGTTTACAATTTTCAGCAGTACCTCACAGAATATGCGTTTATACTTGCATTTTTGAAAAAAAAGCTGTACTGTTAAAACACTTTTATCAGCAATTTGCTCTAACTGGGAGTGTCCAAGGACACAGGCAAAGCAGTATCTGCAGGCAGAAAAAGAAATGTCTTTTTCTGGATCAGCAGGAAAAAGCTGAAAAATAATTTATTAAATATCAAAACAAATTCTGAGCAATTGATTTTAACTGCCATTCAGCCTTGAAATATGCTGCTTCTATTTCTATTTAGGCCTCGAAAGAGTTTCTGACCAAATGTTGGGGTTTTTCCTATTGGTACAATCTAGCTTGCCTAAATTATTTAATTTTCTTTTATAGGTCATTCTTATGCAAGAAGCTAAAAGTAATTAAATTTGCAGGATGAAAACATGGCACAGGCACTGCTGGTACCACCTGGACCTGAAAGCTTCCGCTATTTTACTAGAGATTCTCTCGCAGCTATTGAAAAGCGTTCTGCAGAAGAAAAAGCTAAAAAGCCCAAGCAAGAACATACAGATGATGATGATGAAAATGGTCCAAAACCAAACAGTGACTTGGAGGCAGGAAAGACACTGCCATTTATTTATGGTGACATACCTCCAGGAATGGTGTCTGAACCTTTGGAAGACCTGGACCCATATTATATCAATAAAAAAGTGAGTGAATTAAGTTTTGCACAAAATAGAATATAACTTTATACACTAGAAAAGCTTAATCACAAAATATGATGGTTAGAACTATCAATCTGCTAAATATCCAGAACCATTCTTTTATTTAACAGAACTGATTTATGCTCTTCCATATTGTGACTGCTTAAATTCTCTTGAGTTACTTGCTATTTACTTCATTGTAAGGAAGATGTATCCTCCTTGGTCTTGCCTGAACTGGAGCACAGAGGGAATTTGTTTTTTTACAATGTAATGGTAAGACTGGATATGACAAAATAGATGTTCTAAGCTTGGTTTTGCAATGGAAATCGTTGTAGATAACAAGATAGCATCCACTCAAGTTAGTGAAATAGAGGACTGGAACCATATTGTTTGTTTCTGTATAGCTATAGGACATATGCAAACATATATATGGAATATTTTTATCTCTATACATGTAGCATAGAGATTCTGTAAATGTTGGCTCATATGAAACTACCACAATGCAAACAATTGCTTGAGGTGCTTGGGTTTTCTATGATACATCTCTACTGCAGAGCTGTCAATTAGAAGTCTCCAGAAGACCACGGAAAACCTTTGAGGAAGGAATTGAAAAAATACATTTTTGGTGTTCTGAAGAGTTTTCATACAGAAAGACCAGAGCAAAGAGTTATGAAATAAAAGCAATGCATCTAAGTTACACGTGTGAATGCAACATACGCAAACTCCTAATAGAGGTGCATTTCCCTTCCAATTTGCACAGCCATGCACAGTCTTCCTTTTCACATGATCCGCAAATGAGGGACTCAGAGATAGAAAAGGTAGTTCAAACAGATCCATTCAAGTAAAAAGTCTGAATTTTTACAAGTCAGGATCTGCAGTAGAGTGCATGGGTTTTGGTCTTGTAGCAATGATGCTTACAATTGGAAGCGGACGGGTGTTATTTGAGCTAAGGGAAAGACAAGGAAAAAAACAAGTATATTTCCACAGCTGGGATTAGTTGTAGTCTGTTTTAAAATCCTCCAGGGTCTGAAATAGTCTCAACCTGGGAACAAGTAAAAGTACCTTTGGTCCTGCACTGATTAGAGAAAGTACAGGTGGCAGTTAGAGCCAGTTTTCCCCTATGATCTTGTTTATTTCTGTTTGCTCCTTTGGCAGCATCAAGAGGTTCTCTCAGTTTCTGATAGACTACGAAGTGTTGTGGTGAGGACAGTGAAAGAAGATGAACATCCCTAAATTAAAAAATGCAGGTGTTTTATGGAGAGGTACTTGGGACTATCTTTTCCCATCTCTCTGAAACAGAAAGAACTGGACACAGTTGCTCTCTTGATGGCTTGAAGTTTTCCAGGCTGTCATCAAGATAAGAAATTTGATCTTGACCTACTATAAAAAATCAAGGCATAAAATACTTTAAACTCCAAAGAAACTTTTTTTGATAGAAAAAAATAATGCAAATAATACTGTCACTTTTGTGGCTAAATTTGTGATTGCCTTTGGTTTGCAAAACAGGTTTTAAAATTATGGCCTCATTAATGGGAACAGAAAATAAAGCAGAATCTATATGCAACTGCAAAACCTAACAGTTGCCAAAGTTAAATAAACAGTGCTGTAGATAATACAAGTATATACATTATTAAGTAAATGTAAAGAAATTAAAGTTCAAAGAAGTAGCATTGCCAAGGGTTATTTAAATTTATATGGTTTGGGTTATGACAACAGTTCCATGGAAATTCTTACAATATAATGTCAGTACTAAACCCTTTTCTTGACTAGCTACAAAACTTCAGGAATAATGTTGCATAAGTGAGTTCAGGGATAAAGTTGTCTGAACAAGTGAAGTTTCAGAAAGCGTGGAAGTTCTGAAGTATAGTTTCTAACCTCTATTGATCAGAAAAAGTAGTCAGATTTTTTGGAACAAAAGTAAAAGTTCACACTAATGATGGACTTCTTAGTATCTGAGAACAATTAGTAACCTGTAGGATCTTTAGTCACAGGTGACATCTGTGTTTATATTACCTAGCAGTATAATTATGCTCAACAGAAAACAAATGGACACATTAAATCATGGTCTAGAATCAGTCATCCTTCCTCTGGTATATAGTAGAAACTACCCTTAATCATTGACTTGTCAGTGCAGAGGAAATCATATGTGAATTTAGTCTGTCTTCAGGCTCAGCTGCAGCAGTGACCTTGGGACAGGCAACATCTTTCTAGCATTTCCAGCTGGGCGAAGGACTCTAGGGCAGGGAGAAATGCCAAGGAGTGTGTGTCCCTTCTCTGCCACCCTCAGTGTTAGCTTGATGTTTTTCTGTGAGCCTGCTCACCAGCAACACTTCTTTACCTATTTTCTTTCCTGCTGTGGAGTGGTTTACTTTCCTTCCCTGAGATTGCTGTCCAAGCAGGCAGTAAAGGCCACAGAGAGGGCAGAATTTTTCTGACCACAGCCAAGTTTTTACAGAGAATGGAAATCAACATGGAGAACAGTGATACTTTATAGCTCTGCTGAGAGTGTAACAAAGACTCTATTATGGTAACATAAAGCAGAGCCATTACCATCGAGGAAGAGCAAAAGGAATGAAGAATAGTTATGTCCTGAAGAAATTTCAAGCAGAACCAAAGATGCAAGTAAACCTCATTCATAGACAAATAGACTTAGGCAACGACTGCCCACAGAAACAGAATAAACTGAACACAAACCATAGGTTTATTGGACCAAGTTTTAAAAGATAATCACTAGCTAAATTTTCTGCTCGCATATAGGGAAAGTAAGAGCACATTGTTAACAAGCAAACCAGAATTAATTTTTTTTTAGATTTGTTGCCATAGGATGCCAAACCCTGGCATCTGTTTGTCTCACACTACTCAGAACTATGTTAGCTGGCAATAGTATTTAAAATAGAAAATTAAAGCAAATTTTTAATTTGTGAATGATTTGTAATGACAATTTCTCCTTATCACTATACATATGTGTGTATATAATTCTGTCAAGTATTTGTTCCAAATACAAACTGCCATTTAGAATTGTCCTTTTGCTATTTTGGTTTTGTTTGTGTTTGCTCACAAGGTGGAATACATTTGATAAATTTGAATCACTTTAATCAAAGACTTAATAAGAAATAAAATTGAAATATTTTAGTGGCAAAATAATGCATTTTGCTTTTATTGATAAACTGCTATTGTTTTTTGTAATTCCCACAAATTTTAATTAGATCATAATTTAGTTCACATGCTGGAAAATTTTGCAATTTGAGAATTGGCTGTGGAAAACTTACTCCATTGCATTAATAGGAATAAGTTATTTTTGTACTACAGGTAGCCATTAGAATGGAACTTGTATCTCTCAGGTGGCAAATGGAAATTTATAGTAAGAGGTGAAGATATATAAGATATATATGTAGCCAGCACTGTATTTTAATTTTGTATTTCTTTTTTTTTTTTTTTTCAGACTTTCATAGTATTGAATAAGGGAAAAGCAATTTTCCGATTCAGTGCCACATCTGCCTTGTATATTTTAACTCCTTTTAATCCCATCAGAAAAATTGCTATCAAGATTTTGGTACATTCATATCCTTTTTTCTTAATATTGATTTAAGCGTTGCTATTTAAAAATACTTAATGAGTGAAATAATACTTTTCATGTGGATCTACAAATTGTGTCCATGGGAGTGAACTATGCTAAAAAAAATACATGTTGCTCACATTTAAAAAAGGAGCAATATCACATGTGAATTGCAGTATGATCTTCATCCCTGCCGAGAGAATTCTCTACTGAACCACCTAAATCTGTCAGAGTTTAAATATCAGGCTTTATATCTAAAAGGAGACCTGATCCCATACTGAGCCCTGCAGCTAAGGCCACATTAGTAACAAACCATTGCACTTGAACATATCTAAGGTCACACTTTTAGCAAGACCAGTAGTACTATTCATGAACTAGACTCACTTAGCAAGGACAAAAGAGCATGGGTAAAGAGCAGCTTTTTCAGCATTGTGTTTTCAGCATTGGGATAGGTGTTCTATAAAAGATTTGGGATAAAGGAGAGTATTTTCAAATATGCTTCAATCGTGTTCAAAGGAAAACTCAGGCCTAAACAACCAACCTCTGACTAAAGATCTTTTAGAATGATCCAACCAGCTGTATTAAATGAGTACATTTGGGTAGTCATTTCATGATTTACAGAGTTAAAGATATGTTTAAACTTAATTTAAAACCTGCTATACTTACAAAAGTATTGCATTTTTTTATGGAAATACACCATAATATGCCAGATGACATACCATTTAAAATGCATAATTTTATGTGCAAAGCTTTGTTTTTAGGCTTTAATTGGAGTGTGATGTTATCTGTACACATTTGTAAGCACTTAATATTTTTAAGTTATTTCAGTGTTACAAAGGTGTTCTGCTTTTTTGACTTATGTGCCTTAACTATAACCTACATTATTCAGCATGCTTATCATGTGCACTATTTTGACAAACTGTGTATTTATGACCATGAGTAACCCTCCAGACTGGACAAAGAATGTAGAGTAAGTTAAACATTTTTACTTCTTTATTTTTAGATCTTTGTTTTTGTGTGACTCCAAACAAGAAGTATTTATTGAAATGTGAATGCCAGAATGGGCTTGTCCAGAGTCAGGAAGAATCAGATTTCATGAGACCATCAATATCTTTCCCATTTCCTCCTGAACAACTTAAATGTTTTAGGAGTAACACCATGTTTGCTAAAATTATGCCTGAGGAATATCTGAACTTCTGCTGTGCAGTAAAAACAGGAGGTCTTGTCCTTGGATATTCTGAGCTGTAAATCAGACAGGGAGCTACAGATGTGCATGTAAAATTGTGCATGTAAAATTGTTGCCATACCTTGCTTGAGTATCCATGATGTCATCACAGCGGGACTTTTATCGTGCCTTGCTGGTTTGACCTCATTAGTGCCTGCCACAAGAAGGATACACAGTCCACAAACTGCAAGGAACTCAAACTGCTGAGGAAAGGGCCATACCTATGAAAGAGCAACAAATAGCTGACCTAAATAAGGAATATTTCTCTTTCTTGTTCATGGTTATAAATGCATAATTATTCTCTAACAAAATACAGATACATGTTTTCCTCTGAAATACTGTAGAATCATAGAATGGTTTGGGTTGGAAGGGATCTTAGAGACCATACAGTTCCAACCCCTGGCATGCAGGGACACCTTCCACTAGGTCGTGTTCCTCAAAGCCCTTTGTTTTTATTTGAAATACTATTCATGGAAATCCTGCTTCTAATCACTTGTTGCTTCTTTTCTTCCTTTTCTCAAAGAGCCATTACTGGTTTTTATCTATTTATTTATTTCTCTGCACTAATTAACCTTATACTGAACCCTGTTTAGAAACCACTGCCCTTAACCCATTCCCAGTCAACAGTGATGATGGCTTGTTAGAGTTGCAGAGAGTCTGAAAGGAGAGCGGTAGGGTCTGTAGGTAGAGCTCCTTTATTCTGGAAGTCCACAGAGATCCAAGTGGGTCTCAGGAAGTGCCTGCATTATGCTGGTTATAACTGACTATGTTGTTAAGTGAATAGCTGTTCCCACACCAGGTAAGCTGGTAATCATGCTCCCCATCTTTGAGAATAATAGTCTAGGCATGCTTTCTTATATTTGATGATTATTTAAGAAATAAACATGTAATACAGCATTAGTATAGCTATTATCCAGAATTGATTTTTACAAAACTCTCTGATTTAGACATAAAAAAAAATTCTTCAGTTTTTGTAACACTTAGACATCTACCTGATTTATGAATGCAAGCAAAGAGGCAACCCTGTGAGTGCCAAAGAATGTACATATAAATATCAAAGTCTGAAATGTTTCCATAAATACTAGAATCAGAAATTATTTGTAAGTACAATAACTGAGATTAAACCAACCTTTTAGAAAATGAGTAGCATATATATCATGTTCAAATTTCAACAAAGACTGAACAGCAACTACAATATTTAGGGCAAGTGAAGTTAATAATTTACTCCTTTCACTTCTAAGTACTTTTTCTTCTAAGTAATCTTTGCTAAAGAACGGCACTATCTGTAAGCATGCAAAAATCCATTATTCCTGCTCTGATGATTTTCAGGTACACTTTCACTGGAATTTATACCTTTGAATCACTTATCAAAATTCTTGCAAGGGGCTTCTGCTTAGAAGGTTTTACTTTTCTGCGAGATCCATGGAACTGGCTTGACTTCAGTGTCATTTTAATGGCGTAAGTGGTTCAAGAACTTTTTAAGCTTATAGGGCATGAAATTAGTGGTAAATATTATTTTAATAAATGTATTTACTTAAACATATTTAATTTTTGCAACCTTTGAAGCTTAGACACTGTATAACACATTTTAGTATTCATAAATCAAAGTAAAATACAGCAGAAACTGAAATGGAGTGTCAGCCATTAGTGTAATTCCTGCTGAGGGACACTAATTTCATGGCCTACATTTTTCTGCTCACCAGAAATGAAGCCATCCCTTTGACTTCATGTTACCGTCCCATTACAAGCTAATTAGTTTAACTAGATGTTCAAATACAAATCAGTGAGTTTCACTCCAATGACATTTAAGCAAAATTGATGAAAACAATTATTAAAGTGAAATGTACTGAAGAGACAGGTAAATTCTGAAGTATGATTGCTAGTATTGCCACAGAGGTTTTGAAGACCCACATAATTAGTATAAGCTCTGCCTCAATTCTGAATAACTGTGATTTAATCCTACAGGTATGTAACAGAATTTGTAAACCTAGGCAATGTTTCAGCTCTTCGAACTTTCAGAGTATTGAGAGCTTTGAAAACTATTTCTGTAATTCCAGGTAAGAAGTAGTTGGTGTCAGGTGTTAGGCCCCTCGTATCTCCAACTGTTATTTGTGTGCTGTCATTGTGTTTGTGTGTGAACTCCCCTATTACAGATATGTGACAGAGTTTGTGGACCTGGGCAATGTCTCAGCGTTGAGAACATTCAGAGTTCTCCGAGCTTTGAAAACAATATCAGTCATTCCAGGTGAGAGCGAGGTTAAACACCGAGGCTGACTTTCGTTCCATTGAATTCACTTCCTGTGAGCATAAGTCTTGCTGTTTGCTGCTCATGTTGCCAAAAAAAAAAAAAAGAAATAAAAAGGCGTGGATCATTAACTTAGTTTATGATTCTTTGCCTTTTCAGCATTAGCTTCTTTTATTTTGCAAAATCAGCCTTTGAGTTTAACAGAGTCTTGCATGAAACACAAAATATGAGGCCTCTGGGTTATTTTGCTTTGTTTTTCTGCATTTTATTGTGACAAATTGTCTCTACATTACAAAAGCTTAGTGCTATGGCATTCTTGGTTATGAAATTTTTCCTTTTTTTGACTACTTAAAAATGACATTAGTCTTAAAAATAAGCAATTAACAACAAAAGAAGATACCAAAAAGGAAAGAAATGATGCACAGGAAAATTTATCAAATGCAAACTATTTTTTCATTCTAAATTACCAGCAATTCTATCTCATGCTGCTTTGCACTGTCACGAAGTCATGTCTAGAATTAACTGGCAACTGAATTATTTGGAGTATATTTAATGCAGAGAAAAATTAGTAAATGCAATCAAATCTGTACCAGGAAAGCATGATTGATAAAGTTTCCTGCTTGAGAATATTATATATTCAGTTTATTGGAATATATGTACATTGCATATTCATAAAAATGAATCTTTTTCATTCATCTTCACAAGCTCTGAGGCTGCACATGAAGCTTTACCTTTTAAGAAATAAAAAATATTTAAATGTCTGCATGGCCTCTTTAATTATATGGGAAGGGCAAAGATACTCTTTGATAATTCTATGGACCTTTTCTCTTTGCAGGCCTGAAGACCATTGTAGGAGCCCTGATTCAGTCTGTGAAGAAGCTCTCGGATGTGATGATCCTGACTGTGTTTTGTCTGAGTGTATTTGCGCTGATAGGGCTGCAGCTGTTCATGGGCAACCTAAGGAATAAATGCCTGCAGTGGCCTCCAGACAATTCTACTTTTGAGATAAACATTATTTCCTACTTTAACAGCACAATGAATGAAAACGGTACTTTTGTTAACATGACAGTGAGCACGTTTAACTGGAAGGATTACATTGAAGATGAAAGTAAGAATATCTGATATAACTATTTTAATATATTTATGACTAAAATGTGTAATTCTTTGTGACCAAGTAAAGAACATTGAGGGGTTTATATTTTTGACTTATGTAGAACTGATTACAGTCACTGATTTGCAGAGATCAAATACATACAATAAAAAATACAGCAACCAGGAAGGCTCCTAAACAAGCTATAAAGGGATCAATAGCTAGTTACTATGATTAAGCACAATTTATTTTTATTTTACATTGTATTGCTTTCAGGTTTATTTGATCTATTCATATATGTTTCTAATGCTTTCTACACAGCTCATTTTTACATTTTGGAAGGACAAAGAGATGCCCTACTTTGTGGTAATAGCTCTGATGCAGGGTAAGACCCTTTCAAACATTCTGTGTTATGCTCTGTAGGAAAAGAAATAACATGAGATCTAGTTGCAACTCCATATTTAGCAGGGTTACAGAACTTACGGAGTTTTGTAGCTAAGTGAAAATTTCTTACTGAAGTCAAAATTTTTTACACTCTGGCTAAACCAAATAGCAATTAACAGCCTTTTTTCTGCTTGATTGGAAAATGAAGTTGGTATTATTGATGAGATCAGATTTTTTTTAAAGTTTCCTTTGATGATTTACTGATTGAAGAAAACAGGAGGAAACAAAAGTTAAAAGTGAGAAAGAGAAAATGGAAAATATCAAGAAAGTACAGCAGTGACTTCATAGTTCATGACTGAATCTATTTTTCAAGCCTAACTCTCACTTTTGGCAAATTCTGCTATTTACATGTGCCAAATTATATGCCTAGAATTGTTAGCTGAACTTGGATGCCTGACTGGCAGCAGTGAAGAGGTTTACTAAAAATATACATATCAATATTATTGAGGGAAATCCCTAATACTACAATTGGATGTAGCTAACAATATTTTTTAATCTGTCTGTAACCTTAACAACATTTTAGCAATTATTTCTGCCAGGAAATAATTAATTTGGAATAAAGATTCTATTTGCAAAATGTAATTGAGGAGAATTTTAATATTAAGGTAATTTCAACCCGGTGAGTGGATGAAAAGGATATCTTTCATTTACTATGCTATTAATTAAATTCTTGGGAATTTTCTTTTCTGATTTAATTTAATTGTAATTTGTGGATTTTCTGTTGAAAAATAATGCATAGTCTTCAAAAAATAATATGTATTTTCTAGAAGGGAATAAAAGTTTTGACTAAGTCCTCGTGTTTGATTTTCCCATAGGCAATGCCCAGAAGGATATATATGTGTGAAAGCGGGCAGAAACCCCAATTATGGCTACACAAGTTTTGACACCTTCAGCTGGGCTTTCTTGTCACTATTTCGGCTAATGACTCAGGACTTCTGGGAGAACCTCTATCAGCTGGTAAGAAATTATTATGACATAAATAGTAAATTGTTGGTGATGTCCAAAAGCACATAAATAGGCTTGTCTTTGCATGAGCTGAAAAAGATAAGTTGTGGGATAATACATAAATGTGCTTTCTACTCTCTAGACACTGCGTGCTGCTGGGAAGACATACATGATATTTTTTGTTCTGGTGATTTTTCTGGGCTCTTTCTATCTGATAAACCTGATCCTGGCTGTGGTGGCCATGGCCTATGAAGAACAGAACCAGGCAACCTTGGAAGAAGCAGAGCAGAAGGAGGCAGAATTTCAGCAGATGCTGGAACAACTGAAGAAGCAGCAAGAAGAAGCTCAGGTGATAATAGAAATTGTACTTTCTGAACAACCTTGTTCCTAAGGCAAGGAAAAAGATCTTTTATGATTAAGAACACAAACAAATTGTGCAGTGAATTTAAGAAAATAAAAGGTCTTGCATGTTTACCATGCAAGTTGTAAAAGTGGAAATAGCCAATGAAAACCAGGAACTAACCAAATAGTAAAAAAAGCAAGCTAATGGTACAGAAAAGAATGTTACTTCATTCATGAAATGACTGTAAAAGTAAAATGTTTTTCATAAGAGGGCTCTAGAAACCTGATTTAAGTAGTCATAAATAATGGTCCTTTTACGTTACAGATCTTATAAATAGCATGAAAAATGCTATTTATCTATCTATCTATTTATTTGTCTAGTGATGTTACTTTTGGTTTACATCTCAGTTAAAATTGCCAGCCGTGATGTACTTAACAATTCCCCCCAAATATTCATCAAATAGAGAGAAGGATTGTAATCAGTGTTCTTCTAGGTTTCTATCCAGCAAAATTAATTTAAAAATCTCTAATTGACACTGTAGTAAATTAGAAGTTTATGTATTCTTAGAACAGACAAGCAATATTCAAAACCAGCAATGAGCAATATTCAATGAGCAATATGAGCAATATTCATAACAAAGATATTCCTTCAGAATTCTTTTCAAGTAATCTTTGTTTCCTTTGAAAAGAAAATTATTTAAAGTTTTATGAAAAAAGGCATTTTAGTAGATACTTTTGTGAAAGCTTTTCTTATCTGAAAGTAAAATATATGCAGGAGTTCAGGTCTGTGAGTCAGCCATCTGTTTAATTTCTGGGCTGATTTTCCACTGCTTTTCAAACAGCATTTAGTCATTTTCAACAGGACAGTGTGTATAAAATGCTAGCAAATTTGAAACTCCTATGAAACTCTATTTTTGGTAATACTTTACAGGTACTTTCTCTGAGTTAGAATGACTCCATAAAGTGCTAACAAAAAGACAAACTCTCTGTCTTTTGCTTGAAAAGAAACCTTTATGTATGACTTGTGAAATCTCATTAGCATATATTTATTTTAGTCAGTAAACTTTATCCCTTCCAAATTACTAAAGAAAGAGTAGAATCCTGCAAAAATCAAATTTAGAAAGGTGGAATGTCAGTAAAGTGCATATTGCTGGGTTTTTCTTAAATCTGGTGTTTTTATGCCTTAAAGGCACTAAATCACATTATACTGAAAGATATCAGCAGGCTCATCTAGATGTTTGTGTATCTGACAGTGGGGGGAAATGAAGCTGACCCAGACTTAGAAAGAATAGATTAAGAAACAGAGACTATAATAAGGCTGAATAAAGACCCTGGAAGTGATCTTTTTTTTTAATGAGTGACCACTACATTCATTATAAGTAAAGCATTATTATAGTCAGGATCTCTTTTGTTTGTGAAAATATTAGATGAAAGTAGGCAGTACAAGGTGGATCACTGAAGTGTTGAATTAGTTGCTAAGGGAGAAATTAGTTTGGGACCCATCTCTTCACTCCTTTGACACCAAACTTATTCATCCACAAACTTAAGTCATCACAGTGGTCTTTGGATTGCTCCACTTGTTTGACCTTTACTTCTACTATATGAAGTAGATGGGTGATGACTCAGCATCTGCTGCCTTTGTTTCTCTTAGAGTCTTTGAAGGATGATATACTGGAACCAGTATGACAAAATTTTGAGTATTGCTTTTTTATTTTATAAACCCTTCAGAATCCTCTTAATACTCCATTTAGCAGAAAAAGTCTGTATCAAGTCAACTTGTATAGCATGGGTTGTATATTGTGGCAAAGATATTAATTCATACTATGAGCTTTCAAACTATCCTTTCCTGCTATAAACAGGTATGTCATCATTCCTGAAATACTTGGCATTGAATATAATATGTTTAGCTGGATAATTACTAGTCATCTTTGTTATATAACTCTAGTCTCTTGCCATTTATCATACCACCCTTTTATGTAAGCTATGAGCAGCCTATCATCTCCCTAAAGATATTTCCACTACAGAATTTCATCGCAATCTCCCACGGTTCTTTTGAGGAACAGCACTGGACATACTCTCAATTCTTTTTTATTTTCATGACTAAAAGAACCTTTCTCTAATGAAGCAAAACAAGTAGGCTGACCACTGTAGTTAAAGATACTGGTCCTGAATTTTGGGATGACTCTGCTCCAGTAAGTCATCTCACCCCTTTCCACAGAGAAGAAATCTAAACCTATTTTCTTCTCTCAGGGTGTAGCACCAACAGGAAATAAATGTATCTTTGCATATCTGTAAGAAAGACTTAGAGTGCAGATACAGTGAGACATATGGAGGGGAAATGTGAAGAGGGAGGAAGGACTTGAAGATGTGTCTAGGGGTTGTGCCTGGTACCAGAAAAGGCAGAAGGAAAGTAAAGAGAGTATTCTTGCTGTGAGGACAGTGAGGAAAGGCTGGATTCAACTGCTTTCAGGGTGCTAGCTGGATTTGATATATTAACTCACTGGATGAATGTTAGGCATTAGTTTTGTCTGTAAGAGCTCAGAAGAGATCCGCTGAATTAGACTATGATGTGGGGCTTTTCTAAAGTGAAAATGGAATAACAGGTCTGAAATACATGAAAAAGCACTATGTTAACAGTTTTAAGACTCCTTTATTTCAGACAAATGTCTTGTGCAGCAATTATTTAACAAATAGTGTAGCTATTGTTCTGCCAAAGTTGGTGCTTAAATAACTCTTGCTGCAAAACAGTGAGGAGCTGTACAACTCAATAGTTTGTCTTCAGTACAATTAGTTTGGGTATATTTACACACTCAAGAGTGTATGAAGAGCATTATTATCACAGTGATAATAAAAAACAGTTGATAAAAGACCATAAAATTATTCTTTCTTGGCCTACTAAGAATGCCTTGCTTTGTAACCTGACAGACAACAGCAGCAGTAGCAGCGGCATCGGTTGCATCAAGAGATTTCAGTGGTGTAGGGGGATTAGGAGAACTCCTGGAAAGCTCTTCAGAAGCATCAAAGTTGAGCTCAAAGAGTGCTAAAGAAAGAAGAAACAGAAGGAAGAAAAGAAGACAGAAAGAAATGTCTGAAGCAGAGGACAAAGGAGATATCGATAAGTTCCCCAAGTCTGAATCAGAGGACAGTATCAGAAGGAAAAGTTTCCGCTTCTCCACAGAAGGAAGTCAATTGACATATGAAAAAAGGCTCACTTCTCCTCACCAGGTACATCATTCTATTTTACTAAATCACATGTGTCTACTCTACTTTTATTTTCACTGATATTACAGCAAGTTTACATATTGGAAGTTATGAAAATGGTAAGGGAAGGAAGTGGTAGTACCATTCACAGTGTAAGTTTGAGATGGTTTGACCCATTCTATTAGGGATAAAAACAACATATCAAGAATACTTATAAACTTAGTTAACACTTTTCTGAAAATGTATTTCTGAGGATGTGTCTAGTAGACAGGAGAAAGAAAGATTAGTATTCATATATATGCATTAATGGACCATACATTTTCTGTTCTGGATCCATTTCAAAACTATACAAATATGTCAGCTTTTTAGCAGACTGCAACATCAAAATACTCTGCACAGGAAATCCCACATTACTGTTAATTTCTATTATTTTCCTTAATTAGCTTCTTTAATGTGAAATAATGAGAAAACTAGCACTATAAGGACACAATAAGGAAAAACTACACGGGGATCTTCTGGGCCTGTATGTGTAGCAATTTAGTCATACTGATCTTTTTCATTAGAAATCATGATTTCATCATTCTCCTTGCATCCAGGAGAATAATTTTCGATCATAGGAAAACAAATTGTTTATGAAGGACCTCTGGAAATCATTTAATACAAAGTTCTATCTCTACTTCCATAAATCAAAGGGTCACTTATGTCACCCAAAGATATGCCCTCTGTATTTGGCACTGGTGAGGCTGCACCCTGAATCCTGCATCCAGTCCTGGGTCCCTCAGTATAAGACAGTCATGGAGATGCTGGAGCAGGTCCAGAGAAGGAAAGGTGAAGATCTAGAGAGTGAATTATGAGGAGAAGCTGAGGAAGCTGAGGGTATTTAACCCGAAAGAGTCTTGGGGGGTGCTTGATCACTCTACAAGTCCCTGAAAGATTGTGGCTGGGTGAAGGTCAGCCTCTTCTCCCAGGCAACCAGTGACAGGATAAGAGGAAATAGCCTCAAGATGGCCAGGGGAATTTGAGGAATTCCTCCATGGAAAGGATTGTAAAAAATCAGAATGGACTACCCAGGGAGTAGGGAGGTGGTGGAGTCAGTGTCCTTTGAAGTGCTCAAGAAATGACTGAACATAGCGTTCAGTGCCATGGTTTAGTTGACAAGGTGATGATCAGTCAAAAGGTTGGGCTTGATGATCTTGAAGGTCTTTTCCACCCAAAATGATTCTGTGCTATCTTGGCTTATTTCAAGGCTACAAACAGTTATGGCATTTTTAGAAAAAATCACTCAAAATGCATCTCTTCAAAATGATAATGTGTGATTTGAACCAATAGATGACTTTTACCTATGCATACCACCCAGGTTAGGAATAACTTCTTCATTAAAGATGCTCTTGAAAGATTTTTTGGGGCTTTTTTCAGTTGTAACAAAGCTTTGGGGCAAAAGTTGACAGCATACAACTAAAACTTAGGTGCCCCAAGAGCAAAAGAATTGCAAACAGTAGAATTGCTAAAGGAAGAGCTCATTTGTTTTGTTAACCATGGAGAATCTCCCTGGTGAGATAGAGTCCAGAGCATGAAACAGCGAGGCAGAATGGTAAGGGGAGATAATCTGCTCAGCTGGGCCCTGTAAGAGGTTTTGTCCTTTGATACCATATTCCATATGCAGATGAATGATGCAGTTTGCCAGAAAAATCAAACCTTCCTTTCAGTCCTTACTTTCTGATAGCATTTAGACACGTATATTTCTACCTCTGCATGTGTTAGAATTGCAGCCATTTTGGCTTAAATCTTTTGTCTCAATGCAGCAGGGACTTGCAGAACAGACATTACTTCTCCCAAATCCCTGAGGGGGCTGATCCAATTAGCTGTACTCAAAATGTGGCAACACATATTGGAAAGATTGGCCTGCAAATAAAACATAGCAGCCATGGGAACATTCTCTAAAAGAACAAGGCTATCACTGGTAGTCAGATGAAACCCTGGTGAGCATGTCATTTTTTGAAGGAGTGTACGTTGCCCAGATATATTTACAAGGAAATGTAAAAAGGGTGCAGTATTTAGTTTACTGTTTTATCAGAATTCAGTGTCATGTTCCATAGAAACTAGGGGTTTTTCTTAAAATTTTCTTTCAGTATAAACAAAACAGCACTTTTTCTCCAGCCAAGTTTACATAAATGGGTTAGCAAAATAATTTGGCTGGTATTTTTCAAGTAACTCAGCCTGAGGCTGACAGCAAGCATAGAAAATTTCAGCCCAAACTATTAAAATTTGGTGTAGCTGTAAGAGCAGCAAAAACCCCATCTCTTAATGGTAAACACCTGCCAGACTTTATAACAGGCAGTTCTACCAGTGCAGCACACACATAATATATGAATTTATACATCTCATGCATATACAGGGATACACGTGGGTTGATAGATGTATATTTGCAGTGTTTGATTTTTGAAATATTAACATAGGTTTATATAATATAGGATAGTTTTCACTTTCACTTTAATTATCCTGGGATCAAACCCGTTGCTATTATATATAAGGACTTTCCACCTGCAGAAATAGTGAAAAAGTGACAATAGTCTCAAACCAGGTTTTTGATGAACCAAGATGTGAAGATTTGCAAAAATGCAGAACTGAAGAAGGCTGAATGCCAGTTTACTTTTCTCCACAATTAGTACTCATTTTATTTATTCATGAATGCTGTTAATAAAATATGTAACAAGGGAGAAGAACACTTCATTAACTGGCTTCTACTGTAATTAAAAGATGAATTACCAACAACCACTGATTTCTTTTTCTCACTTGTAAGGGAATATCTTTAGGTAACAGTGTCCCTGGTGAATACTCTCTTTGAGTGGCCTGATAGCAAAGTGATACCTTCTGGCAGGTGTGTGCAACCTGCTATGGTCCCCGGAGAGCTATGTCTGAGAGTGCTGCTGCTGTATCTCCACAGCTTCCCCAGGCTGCCCCCTCTGTCTTCTAGATCCTGTTCCCTCACTCTTGAGCCTATTGGGAAGAGGTCAGTCAAGTTCCTTACATCAGTTTAGAGGGATTTCAATGGCAAACTTCAGATCACTTCTGCATCTACCAAATAAAACAGAATAAAGTGATGAGTGAGCATTATTAGTTGTTATCCCTAGGAATCCAGGGGATAAAGAAGAGAAGTGAAAGACTTTTAGCTCTGTACTGTAATTGAAGGAATAAAAGACAAGTACCTTCAAAATTTTGATAGTGATATTGAAAACTGTCTCCAGCACAGTCCATGCCAGTTCAGTGCACCTTCTTCACTCAGAACTGTTCAACCTTGCTTACGTCTTCTGCACAACTTTTCCTCAGTCATGCTACATTACCTTAAAAGAAATTTTCCCCTCTGCTTCAGGTCCCCTGGTGAACACATTCCCCTAGTGGACACACTTATACCATGGAAGAAAAAAGGGACTATCCTTCCTCCAGCACTGTAAATATTCTTTGAAAAGCCAAGAACTTACAACTTTAGTTCTGATGCTGTTTTGTTTGGTTTGTTTTAAATCTTTTACAGTCTTTGTTAAGCATTCGTGGTTCTCTGTTCTCACCAAGACGCAACAGCAAAACCAGCATTTTCAGTTTCAGAGGTCATGCAAAGGATATAGGATCTGAAAATGACTTTGCTGATGATGAACACAGCACTCTTGAAGACAATGAGAGCAGAAGAGATTCTCTCTTTGTTCCAAATCGACATGGAGAGAGGCGCAACAGCAGCATTAGTCAGGCCAGTGTGTCATCTAGAATGATACCAGCCCTTCCAGTGAATGGGAAGATGCACAGCACTGTGGATTGCAATGGAGTGGTTTCCTTGGTTGGAGGACCTTCAACTCTGACTTCACCTACTGGTCAGCTTATACCAGAGGTAATTGTAAGTAAGCCAGTATTTATTACAGTTTGGGTCAGACACAGAATTTTCTCTTATTCCTCATCTCTGCCTTCCTTATAATTTCTCAAAGAAATAATTTGCAATAGTTTCTAATGAAGACAACATAAAGGAAAAAAAAATCCTCAACCTCCTATGTCTAAGCCTTCATAAAGTCTGATATTCTTTCTTTCAGCAAGAGATCTACACATAGAAAAGAAAGATTAATTGAATTTGACAATTTGTACATAGTTTCGCTTCAACAAAGTAGATATTCAATATATAAATAAGGCTATAGCTCAGAAATATGTATAGGAAAACTCCTATAAAATGAAATAAAAGGTGGCTTCTACTGTCATGATAGTTATTAGAAATACTCCTTTCTGAATTCTTCTCAAGGACTTTTTTCTCATACCTTTCATGAGAAAAATATGTACAGTTCCTATGCACCTTTGAAATTATATAACATTTTAGTCTCAGTTTCAGACTTCTGTAAATTAAGATGTTCTTTCAAATATTCAAATAAGCAAGCCTTTTTCATCTATAGTAATTAAAAAAAAAATCTTATTATTACTATTACAATTATCACTATCAGGGAGGTACCAAGCAAAAATTTTGTTCAGCCAGTCATTTAAATGACTGAAGGTGAACCACCTTTAGTCCCACACTGCGTTGGTATTGGGTCCTGCAGTTGATTATTTGTACCACTGTAGAAAATTCCCACTGAGTCCTTCAATGAAGAAGAAATACTGACAAGAACAGAAATATTCAGTGAAAAACATGGTACATTGCACGCATCTGATTTGATTATCACTACAATATTTATGCAGTAAATACTGTTAATTGGCTGTTGAAAAGGATGGTCTAATTCCTCAGTATTTCATTTACAGGGCACCACTACAGAAACAGAAATAAGGAAAAGAAGACTGAGTTCATATCAAATTTCCATGGAAATGCTGGAAGAGTCTGCTGCAAGACAAAGAGCAATGAGCATAGCCAGCATACTTACAAATACAATGGAAGGTATTTAGTGCATTTTATCTGACAGGCAGTTCAGTGAAGTTCTGTTAACATGTACAGAGAAATTATTTACATAATTTTCTTTGTAAATGTGAAACTGGCATGTGGAATCTGAACATTAAATACAAAGGGCTTTTGAGAATTTCTAAGGTCATTTACACAATCTGAATGGTTAATCATGTTTCATGACACCTTCCAAAATATTACCTTTGTGGACTAATAGAGATAAAATAATAGTATCTAGGGGATTACCAGAGCCTCAAACAGAAAATATAGTATATATTACTGTAAGCTTCATAAAGGATTGGTATAAGTTTCATAAAGGATTCATGTTGACTTTTAATATCTGAAATTAAGATATCTGCTGTAAGCAAGTTAAGTAACCTAAACTAAATGTCTAGATTCTCCCTACTACACACAACCACAAATGTATTTGTCTTTCTCTCCTGGGAAAGACAAACACATTTCTCTCTTTAGACATTTATATCAGATGATTTACTCTTTAGTGAATAGACTTCACCATCCACTGGTGGTAGAGGATCTTAAATAAATTAAATGGCTTATTTTAAGGTAGATAAACATGGGAAATCTCATGTTAGTGAGAGCAGTTTATTTGATTGATATAATCTTCTCCCATATTTTAAACAAGAGCTTCCAGAAGATACATTTGTAATATTCATTTTTTCTAATTTTTTTTCAGAGCTTGAAGAATCCAGACAGAAATGCCCACCATGCTGGTACAGATTTGCAAATACATTCTTGATCTGGGATTGTTGGAGTCCATGGTTAAAAGTAAAGCATGTCGTCAATTTAGTTGTGATGGATCCATTTGTTGATCTTGCTATAACTATTTGCATTGTTTTAAACACCTTGTTCATGGCCATGGAACATTACCCAATGACAGAACAGTTCAGCAGTGTCCTTTCTGTGGGGAACCTGGTAAGTAGTTTGTCTAGCACTACTTAATGTAAAAATACCCCTTTCTAAAAGAAGAAACTTATAAATGTATTGCATTATTTTAAATTTATTCCTGAATATCTTTTTATAATCAGTTTAGAAATGGTACTTATGATTTTCACAGGTAAAAGGATTTTTTTACTGGAGCCTTTATTTTTCATGAATATATGTTTTTAACTAGTGTAATGGAATGACTGAATATGTGTGGAAGGGCAGTCTTCACTGGAATGCCAGATTTCTTGACATCTACCTTTAGTTTTTTCTTTCAAATGTTAAGGTAGATTATGCTATTTTTACCATGGTACTGATATATCATCATTTTTTTTCTGTATAAAATTGATAAAATATTCAAACTAATAATTTCTCTTGGCATTTTTTTTCAATTACACTGCAGTGAAAATACTTTTACAAAAATATATGCTCTCAAACTTTTTGTTGTGCTGCACCAACCACTGATCACTATGCACTGCAAGAAAGCGTTGAGTTAAATTCTGGACTTAAAAACACTAAGATGCATTGATAATTTCATATATAGCATTTAGAGATATTTCAAATAACATTATCACCCTGAAGTTCATTTTCCGAAAAGGAAATAGCCATCATACAGCATGGTAACTAGATGTGAAACCTCTATATTCTTACAAAAAGCATGGGACAAGAATCTACTAATTCCCCTGTCTTCCCCTGTCTATCTGTCAAGACAGACTTTAGAGAGTCTGTGCTTAGACAGTCTGACATTAGAGACTATCATCTTTTTAGACTGTAAGCTAGGAAAATACTTGCTGTCAAGTCTTCTTACTGGAACCATCCTCATCAAACAGGACTTAAAACACCAGGTCACATCACATCATCTGCTGAGCGGATAGTCCAGCACATACCAGGGAGCTGAACTGCTGACTGGTCAATAGCTCTTTATATGTTTATTAAATCTCTGTGCCACTATAAATCCTGATTTAGTTACTTGTTTTCAGTGTTTAGAAATACTTAGATGCCATTTGGAGATAGCAATCAGCTGTTTTTTATAGTAACAGGTAAGAGAACTCATTGGATTAAAAAAAAATTCCTCAGGTGTATAAATTTCGAATAACAATTCATTACATTTTGTTTTAGGTATTCACTGGGATATTTACAGCAGAAATGGTACTAAAGATTATTGCCATGGACCCTTATTATTATTTCCAAGAAGGCTGGAATATTTTTGATGGTATTATCGTTAGCCTTAGTTTAATGGAGCTTGGTCTTGCAAATGTTGAAGGATTATCTGTTCTTCGGTCATTCAGATTGGTAAATTCCTTGATAATTAAATATTTGCATGCAATTATCTCACTCAAGAAATAAAAATGCTGGTGCCTGCAATAATTACCATATTTTGTAAATATATATTAAATACTTTAATGAATCACATTATTTTTCATATGTGCCTAATTTGCAAGCCATGTTTGGTAAGTAAAAATTTAAGGTGTTTGACACCTTTTAGTATCAAATTATCCTATCAATCATCTATCCAACTGGTATCCCTTGCCAAAATAACACTAATAGCTACCTTTTAAGAATTTTGTGAATGTTTATACTGATTTAATTAAGAATAATAAAAGCTGAATATCTGTGAAAACATACATATTGTCACCAGCAAAAATAATAATGAAATTTTTAGTCTTTGTATCGTGAACATTACTTTGTGGTACTTGTAAAGAACTTTGGCAGATCCTCTCTTCACATTTATTTTAATGGGCACCAACAATAAACTTTTTGTCACTCCTTTACATATAACAGAATCATAACAAGCTGACTTTAAGATAACATTTAAATCAAAATATTATTGAACTCTACTAGAAATGTATTTTTTATAGCAACTA
Organism: Zonotrichia albicollis; assembly: GCF_047830755.1. NCBI lineage: Eukaryota > Metazoa > Chordata > Aves > Passeriformes > Passerellidae > Zonotrichia > Zonotrichia albicollis. The sequence continues at coordinate 28,662,891 of NC_133828.1, forward strand.
GTATAGTGCACAGACTAGTTTATGAATGTGTTTACTAGAGGTACAAGATTAATGGTTTAAAAGCCTTTATTACCAATAGTTACCACATTACTTGAAAACCTTATCTACTAATACACAGAGCAGGAAGAACTGACTTATTTAGCACTACTTGCAATGGTACCCAACTTCACATAACCTAATAGTTTGGGTAATGAATATTACTTTTAAGTTAATGTTTGTGATTTGAATGGGCATTGCAATGTCTGCATCGACTTAAGTTTTTTCTTAAAAAAAATGGCCTCTATCTAAGCATGGAAGGCCTAATGTGGTGCTGATGGAATATGGAACTAAGCCAGGAAAGGTGTAGTAACAGTGATGAAAAGTGTAGAAACTTCTAAAATGTCTTTATGAATTGTTCAAGAATGAACTGTAACTGGACATTTAAAAATAGTAAAATAAAATGTCATAAAACCACAAATTATTACTTTTTTTACTATGTGCATCACTGAAATGAAATTACAAACAATGCATTTTTGACAAATACTTCATGTTCCCTGCTTTATATTAAAATAATAATGTGGTACTACTGAAGAACAAATTAATCTACAGAAATTGGTATGCTCTGCTAAAAAACTTGGACCTATCTTCTATCTTGTAACTAACACTAAAGGTTCATCTGTGTTTTTGTTTTGCAGCTTCGAGTTTTCAAATTGGCAAAATCTTGGCCTACTCTAAATATGCTCATAAAGATTATTGGCAACTCAGTGGGGGCTCTGGGGAACCTGACCCTGGTGCTGGCCATCATTGTGTTCATTTTCGCTGTGGTTGGGATGCAGCTCTTTGGGAAGAGCTACAAGGAATGCGTCTGCAAGATCTCCAGTGACTGTGTGCTCCCTCGCTGGCACATGCACGACTTTTTCCACTCTTTCCTGATTGTATTCCGAGTGCTGTGTGGGGAATGGATTGAAACCATGTGGGACTGCATGGAGGTTGCAGGCCAAACCATGTGCCTTATTGTTTTCATGCTAGTCATGGTGATTGGAAACCTAGTGGTACGTGATGAACTTTTTTTTTAACATTAACTCTGATACAGATGTTCAGGAGTTCCAGCTAGGCAATGAAAATGTTCATTATCCTTCTGTTTGGAAATAAAAAAATTAATATGAATGTGCTAAATTTTGGGTAAAACCATTTGAAGATTCCCTTTTCCTCTTTTTCATATGTTTCTATACACTGAAGTACTCTTACTATGGGTACAAGCACTTAGAAGGAAACCAAAATGTCAGCTCCAACATCTTGTCATGGAAGCACTGCAGCTAATTTAGAGGTCCTGTTTAATTTTTAGTACTGAACTTTCTGGATTGTTTATGCATAAAAAACAAAAAAGAAACCCATGGTGATTTGCCATCCAGCTTAAAAAGGCGTAAAAAAGCTTCTAACTCAAGATTGTACAAGAAACCTTTAAAGTATAAATTCAAGCTGACAACTTAAAATGTAAAATTTCAATTGGAAAATATTGAATTGATGAGTACTTTCTATAAATAAGTGTTATAAAAGAGATGCACCATTTACACTTCTACTTCATTTTTAAGTTTCTTCTCCTGCTAAAATTTGCAGTCAAAATTTCCTGTCTAAATTCTCTTCCTTTAGTGATATTTTTAACATGTTTTAAATTTTTTATAAAATAGAATTCAAAATTTTTCTATCTTAGTCATTTACCTGACCTTGCAATCTTGACATTTTACCAGCAGAAAATTTGCAGAGCCCCAAAAAGTTATTTATGATCTGCAACCTGCTCTACCGATTTTTTTAGAATCATAGAATCATTTACATTGGAAAAGGCCTTTGAGATCATCAAGTACAACTGTTAACCTAGCACAAGTACAACTGTTAACCTAGCACTGCCAAATTTAACACTTCTGATATGATTGTATTTACTACATAGCTGTATTCTCTCATCTTTTAGGTATTGAACCTATTTCTGGCCTTGCTGCTGAGCTCTTTTAGTTCAGACAACCTTGCTGCTACAGATGATGATAATGAAATGAACAATCTCCAGATTGCTGTGGCAAGAATTCAGAAAGGCATAGATTATGTTAAAAAAAAGATACGGGAGTTCATCCGAAAAGCCTTTGTTAGAAAGCAGAAATCTTTAGAGGAAATCAAAGCACTTGAAGAGCTAAACAACAAGAAAGACAGCTGCATTTCCAATCATACTGCCGTTGAAATAAGCAAAGACCTGAATTATCTCAAAGACGGGAATGGAACCACCAGTGGTGTAGGCACAGGCAGCAGTGTGGAAAAATATGTAATTGATGAAAATGATTACATGTCATTCATAAACAACCCAGGCCTCACTGTGACAGTGCCCATTGCACTTGGAGAATCAGATTTTGAAAATTTAAATACAGAAGAATTTAGCAGCGAATCTGATATGGAAGAAAGCAAACAGGTAGGATTTTTCATATCTTAAAATTATTAAATTGTAGTCATACATTTATATGTTTTAGTTACATATTTAGAGGTTTTTTAAACTGTAAATTATCACATGTAATATATTTTATGTTTTAGAATTTTATGTATTATTCAAGAAAAAATATGTAATGGTATAGTAGAGGATCCTTAGAGTTTACATTTTTAGTATTTTGTTTATTAAAATTTGGAATATATTTTATTTTAAATATTAATATTTCTTTCACAGTTTTATGAGGCTTTAGTACTAGTAAACACTTGATAAAACATTTTTTCTGCATGTGATAAGAATGTATGGAATAAGAGTAGAAGGCAGAATGACCTTGTAATACAGATGCATGCAGAAAGAGCTTACTTGAAGTTGTTATGCTGTTATTATTGCGCAGAGTGGCAGAAGTTGGTCTAAAAAACCAATGCCATGTGTTTCAATATCTAAGTGGCTCAAATACCACAGTGAACAGGTGCTAATGGTATTGAGGAAAACTTTGTATATTGGGGTAGTGATCAATGACAAGCTAATAAATGCAGTAGCAGAATCTAATTATTTTCAGTGCCATTAGAAATTTGGGAACGTTGAGGTTTAAGGGATCAGGAACAATGGATAAATTTGTTTTCAATTAGATTAGTAGCTGTGATGTTATGTAATTACTCATTAGTCCAAAAGGGTTTGTTTACCATGAAGAAAGCTCTCCTACAAAGAAGCCCTGCATTCCTGACTTTATCATAGCTGTATATCTAGCATATCTGCCATAATTATGTATTCCTCAGCAATATCAAACTTCACCACATTACATTGATACACAGCCATGAGACAGTTAATCATGGTATGAGGGTTTTGCTAAAGAACATCAAGAGTGTGTGTTTATTTGCACCTGCAAAAAATGTTGCTCTGTGTAACAATTGTAAGATGAAGAGTTAAATATTCTATCATCTGAGTTGCTCAGTTATGAGACAAAGTTTCAGTGCAGATGTAAAAGATAGTACAGCAGTAGTGCTTATCCGTAGTAAATTTAGAATATAAGAGAGACAGGAAGTGTAAAGCAGTGTAAATTAAGAGATCAACTAGTATTAAAAAACCCCCAAAATATTAAGAGTAATTCTGGGTCTGAGAGTTAAGTATTTTTCATATAAGCTGATCTAATAAAATCTGGTTTTCATTTCCAATGAACCTTTTGCAAAGTTTTCTATGTCCTTTCATATATTCTGATGTTTTTTAAAATGACATTACACTATACATTTTCTTCTGTCCTTGTGGCTAACTTTGATAAATACAGAAATGAGTGCCTTCCTATTAACTCCAACAAGTTACAAGCCTAAAAATTTCCTGAATATGTTACTTTTTAAAAGGTTTGTAGTATGCATTAGAACATTGGGGGGGGCTGTGCAGATTCTGAATTTGTAGTTATGTGACATGTTATCCTCTGCACTGAAGGAACTTGGGAAGTTCCCATCCACACCTGGCTACTCTTTGCCAGTTTGCCTCAGAGAAGTTAGGTCACTGGTTGTGCCAGAGGTATTATTGCGTTATTTCTCCTCTAAGGGAGATTGAATGGCTCAGTTCACAATGTACTGTCATATATTCTATCAGAACAGCTGAGGAAAAAACTAAATGCAATGCAAAGGCAGAAACTCCTCTGCTTTCCGGGTGAATATGTGATGTATGTGCACTCCAAGAAAATGGAGTAAAAGCCCATTGTCAGTTGCCAATCACTTCTGAATGCCAATTTCAAGGTGACTTTCATAAGTCAATTTCTCTGCTCAACCACAGCTTTGCCTGGTTCAGGCATAGTATCTTTATCAGCTAAGGCCATCCTGAAGTTTCTGGACAGTAATAAATCAAAAGGGATTTTGCTCTTTTTTAATGGACTGGTATCTATATGTCTTCAGGAAGACAAACTAATAAATAAGCAATTTGACAGTGAAAATTTCAGGTAGCTGTAGGAAATCCAGCAGTAAATGATGGATGGTATTTATATTAAGAAATTGTGGAGAAGTTTCCAATAGGGTTAAGATAGGTTTAGGACTTGTATGCTGTTTCAGTATTTTCATAGACTGTACTAGTCAATACCATTGGGAAACTGAAACAATAATGCTTCCATCAAGTTCTGCTCACACACAACTCTCTATTGTTCAACTGCCTTACATGTATTCATACAGTGCAAATGTGCATATTGTGAACAGTAATCAGACAGTATCCTGAAAATTGTGAATTCTGTATTAATTTCATTTTCTCCTCTGGATTCCTTATTCCATTCCTTCTGGATGATTTCTATGGAAAGAATAAAGTGGGGTTATTTTATTGAGTGCATAAAAATCCACTGGATTTGGAAGTTCTGGCGTGTGACAGGAATTTGTGAAGTTTCCCAATCTTCTCCTACCAAGTCAAGAGTATTGCTGAATCTTTTGCTGCCTTCTGATTGTCTTTTGAGGAAGATAAAGAGCACATTGGTGCAGTGTTTAAGTTACCTCTCTAGAACAGTATACCATCACTTCCTTTGTTTTGCCTCTCAAGGGGTCCCACTGGGAAAACATTCCTGCTAGAAGGCCTGGTCTACAAAAGGAGGGGTAAGAGACGGGGCAGAACTTTCCCTGCCTTCACTGTGGCAGTACTTAGCACTTAAAGTACCCTGAGGAGGTATCCCCTATAATAACATTTTATTTAACCACAGAGATGTGGAAAGCTAGATCTGCACAAGAACTGTAAAATGAATTTTTTTTTCCTCCAGTGTCTTACTGACTGTCACTGATGTTAGGAGCAGAATGATTATTTGAAGTCTGTTATGCTAGAAGGGGGGCATAGCCTGTCTTTTCCTGAGGAATATACCAGGAGCAAGTAATTACTCTAGACATTGTAATTATGGGTGACTGAGGAATAAATTGTAATATTTCCTATTTTTTTAATCATACACACTATAGTAGAAAATAACTCCAGTCATCAATCGTTGTTTCGAAGGCTAGCTCTTTTCTTTTTCTTCCCTCCCCCCGCCCCCCATTCATGCCTTCATGGAAACCCTTTCTAATTAATTTGCAAGTTAATCACTTCAAAAATCTGCCAGAACCTATTCTGGAACCTGATTGCAATTTCTAATACATATAACTAGAAATTTGAGGACACCTCATTTTGGATGAACGATAACTTACATTATAAAGTTGCTCACTGCTTTAGAGGAATAATTGGCTGAAAGTACCTGCAAGAAGTGAACATTTCATTGATACATTGTAGAAAGATTTTTTTAATTATCAGAAAAGAGAAGTGCAATACCCAGTGAGATAATCATCAGAAAAGAAACAGATTTCTGCTCTGAAGAAAAGATACTCAAGATCATTACCTTTGAAGATAAATAAATTAGAAATAGCGGAAGGGGATAATTTGGTTGGTTTTAACATTAGCATGTGGATGCTGGTTTTATTGTGAAATGAGTAAATATGCTAATCTTGCCAAACATAAGACTCCTAACTATTGTATCTTGTATACAACTTAAAAACTGTTTGTTAGAGCTGATTGACAGCTTTATAAATATAGTTTTATATTTCAACATCAAAAAATAATTTCAAATATACTTCTCAGTTATGGAAAACTTTTTTTACAACTAAAGAAATACATATACCTACAGGCCTCAGTCATTCACCATTCCAAAAACCTTTCTATCTACAGGATATGAACAGTAAATACAAATTCAGATTGGAGAAATAAGACTAGTCAATAGACTTCTGATGAACACAACAGATGATTTTGATAAAATTAAATATATCCTTCATCATCGAGTCTACTGAATTTTGAAAACTATTAATAAATTCAGTTTTCTGATTGGCTTCATCAGAGCCTTTGTGTCTAGATGAAGTGAAAAAGACAAGAACAGAGTTATTGCTTTCCAAAAAGATAAGCATCTTTATAGGGCTTCAATAAATTTCTTAGCCAAAACAGACTCAGCAGGACTTCATCAATTTGTTGGATTTTTTTAAAATCATGTTTAAAATTCCCAGCAATAGTAATTTTTTTCCTAAAACTGACTAGTTCTGGGAGACTATCTTCAGAAGTGACAAATTATTTAAGTTATAGACTAGCTGTGGTTAATGATTTAAACCATATCTCTGGATACACTGACGTTCCACTGTCCAGGCACTGATACAATCCTCATTTGAAACAATGAGATAAAGATTATAGAAGTGTATAGCATACTAAATCTGAACTATAAACTTTACACAATGTGATCATTCATCACATTTGAGTTGAAGAGAAATTAAAGATACTTATTTTCATCAAGACCAAGGTGCTCTACTATTATTAGAGAGTGAAGGAGGAATGGGAAGGCATACATCTTCAAAGTATTTTGCTTCCTGTATGTACATATTTTTCAAATGAAAGAGGTAATCACATAGTCAGTTAAACAAAGACTAGGACATGAAATAAACAAAACCCTTAACATTTTTATTAATAAGCATTGAGGACTATATAAATACAGGAATAGTTTCCAGATCTGCTAACCATGTCTTAGTTAATTTTATTCATTCCACTTTTATTTATGATTCAGAATTTTTGTGTGCAGATTAGTAGTTCTAGCTTCTATATATCTAATTTCTCTAAAATAAACTAACAAGTTCTGTAGAAAAGTTTGTTTAACATGTCAGGTGGTATGTATTTCCCTTTTTCCAGCTAATAATAAAATATTAATAATTATGTTTTAATTGTGTTAAAGCCATGTTTGAATTAGAGATTCCAAAAAGAGAAAAACTAGTGATCCTGTGTATTGAACTTCACTACCTACCATTCTTACTTCTCACAGGGGTAAAACCAAGCTGGAGCAATCAAGAATGCAGCTCTGGTGCTTTTTAACCAGGTAGAGCAACGTGTCACCACTTTCACACAGGTTACCTAAGCAAGTTATACATATATATGTATATATATATATAATCACTTTTTAATGGATTTTGACTGGCCTGCATGCTATTCAGCTATGTACCTTCCCTATTCATTGCAAGAGTAGAAACATGCACAGCTGCTCTCTGCTGAGTCATGGGACTCAAGTCACAGCATGGTCAGGTGGGATTGGCAAACCCAACATACAATTTTTAACTCCGCTAATGGTTTTTCTGAATATTTAAATACAGTATTTAGCAATAACTGCATGCTCTTCAGGTTTTGAAGTATGGATCATAAACGTACTGGAATGTTTTATGCTAAAGAAGCCAAAGAAAAAGGGAGCATGCCTAGTTTTTAAAAAATAAAAACAACCCTTTTTGATTCAGCCCTTATAAATGTAAATATTCAATGAAATGTGTTAAATATTTTGAAATAATTTCTGCCATGAGTTCAACTCCTTAATGAATAACATTTGAATTATTGCAGTAGCTACTGATCTAAAAATTACAGTTATACTTTTAAATCTACAATGCACTGTAATGCAGATCTTCAAGATGCTACGAACTACACGCTATATTCATTTGGACAGTGCATATCTTGAGTTTTCTAAACTGGTAGCAAAGCAAACGATTTCATAATTGCTAAAATTATACCTAGCAAATAACTCTCCCTAAAGAACTATCGAAAGCTAAATATTTTACAACTTATCTTTTCTTAAACCCCTTTATAAACAGAGGTGCTTGGAATGTGTTTTGTGATAGCGTTCCATAAATGAGCTGGGGGACTTATTTGTGTAAATTAGAAAGTCTAGGGAGTAGTCAGCACCCTTTTTATAAAATTGCACTTCTATTTATCCTAGGGATTTTTTTCATTATAGGCAAACATGCCATTGATGAGTAATTGGCAAAGCCTTCAAGAATAGTGACAGCAATTATAACACAGGAGCCAAAGTTACGTGAAACTAAGGAGGTTAAATGATTCTAGTAAAACGAGGCATCAAAATTTGGAGGGGATTGAAAGCTGTTTTCCTTCAGGCAGAGTTTCACTGGCTTCAAAAGGATCACCAAGTGCTTAATTTTATTTATTTGATCATAGTGTGGCATGATCTACCTATTGTGGTCTAAATTGCCCAGAGATGCTAAAAACATTCATAAATTTTGAACCAAGATATGCTTCGAACACCAAATAAAACTCTAAGGAGATTTTAAAATTATATTCTAACATTTTATAAAAGTCAAAGGTCATAAGATCTGAGATGTAAAGCCAGTTTAGAATCACTTTGGAATCATCAATCTCCATTATTTTATATTTTTTCACTCAATTACAGTGCAGCTTTCAAGACTGAAAAGATAAAACCACATGGCTGAATTACTAAAGGCAATTTGTAATGGCTGAATCCTTTTATTTTATTGTCACTTGAATCATGAAGGCGTTTGTAAAGCTTAAAACTTCAGTAGCCTGCTCTTGCTCTTATTGAAACTTAAAATAGAACCAAATGAGAGCAAGACTGGGTCTTAAGTGAATGCATTTTCTTGTAAATGGGCACATTAACACGCTGTTGGTCAAAGCTTGTTTTAATGATCGAAGCTGTTGATAAGAGATGCACTGCTCTGAAAGAACATTATGGAGGCTGATTATACATACATTAACCAAGTATCTGGGTGGGTGATGAAGCATTTTTATCTTTTATATCCTACACAAAAATATTTATAATACTGTTTTCAGAAAAATATAATCCCACTGAGGTAGTCTGATTGTTTCTTTTATTTTTGTGTGTGATTTCCACAGTATTGCTCAGGCTTCTGCTCTAGTCAAGCATGTTGTTTTGCTGATTCAGGCCTTGAGAATGCTGCATCATAAGCAATTGCTTTCAAATGTTTCCTTATAAAGGAAAATGTGATATCATTGAAGATGCAAATAAATATTTCCAGGGCATGGTGTGTTCTAGAGGCTGATAATCACATTTATGAGCTGATAAGAAGATTGTGCTAATCCATCCTGTATCTTGAGCTTCCTATTAGTTTTATTAGCTTTATTGTGAGAAAGAATATTATTAATGTCACCTTATTTAAAAATGTATTGGTTCTTTCCTAATTTAGGGTCTTGAAGCAAAGAAGAGGAGTTTTATTAAGTAATGATGTTTTTCTCTTAATAATGCAGTTGTTTGAGATTACATGAAAAATAATGAAGAGAGTACTTTATGTGAAAATTACTGAAAAGAATTATAGTAGTTTTTGTTTGTACTGGTTATAAGTTGCATTTCTGGCACTTGGTATTAGCAACTATGCTGACAGAACTATCTGCAGCAGAGTTTACATGGGAAGATGCAGTTTAAAATTTGACTGCCTTTTAATTTGCACTCAGATTTATAATGGATGCCTACTATCTATGAACCTTTATCTTGCTACTATTAAGTCAATAATTTATTTAATGATGATGGAGCAGCCCATGAATTAATTTTACTTTTCCTAAGTTGATTACGACAGAAAATTATTTTTACAATATTTCAGTTTTATTTAATGAAGAAACTGCCTATCATTCCAATGGAAGGTTTCATATTCCTTGGTATTTCCATGATATACAAGAAGAGAGTTAATTCAGCAGTATTATTTTTAAAAGAGAGACAGCCTTATGTGTGGATAATAAGTTGGTGTGCTAATAATGTTTAATATAGTGTACATTACCGGGTATTTTTGTTGTTAATGTAATAGAGAAAGTGAAATTTAAAATATTCTCACAGTGAGATATACAGTATTTTAACTCAGACTCACAGACTTACGTGACCAGTAATAAAATTATTCCATTTAGAGGCAACATTGCTGAAACTATTTTACATATATAAATTTCAGAAATTATAGAGGAAGTGCAATATGAGAAGTTAAACACAGTATTTTTGGTCACAATGCAGCAACAACCATGGGACCTGAGGTCTGAGAGACCTGATATTGACTACATATTGTGTGTGCAAAAGGCAGCTTCTTGAAAATTATCCCTGAAATTATTCATCATTCAACATGATTTTTTATAAAACTTGATTCACATCATGTAGAAGTTAAACATGTGGAAATAATTCCTTCCAAAGCTGTATTAAGATATATATGCCACTTCATTTCTGGCAGAAAAGGCCCTAGCTGCCAATACATTTTCCTGAAGAGAGTGGGTTTCAGCTGAAGAGTTAAATAACTAGTTTTAATTTTCAGCAGTGTCTCCAAAGAAGAAGAGAATACATGGAAGTGCCTCTTTCAAGAAACAAGTTACTGTTTATTATTTGTTACAAAGTCTAAACAGTATGGGATCTTCCTATTCTAAAAATATCACTATCTTGAAAACTAAATGTGACAGGTTGTTGATATTAAGCACTCTCTCAACAAAATTGTGCAGAAAGGTCTTCATACTTTCTAAATATGACCTTCCTCCAAAGGTCAAAGGACATGATCAGTTCTGCTTAGCTAAAAGCACAAATCTGCCCAGCGCTGGAATGCCCTTTTGTTACATCAGTACCTGCAGCATTTATAGTATTTAAGTGAGAGGTGCATTTTACATCCCTTCTCAAATTCCTGTGTACAACTACTACATGTGATAGATCAAATGAATTTCACTGCCACGATTTCTTTAATGTTGCTTTCTGATTACAAGCCTTATTTCACAGTCAAGGAGAAAGTATTTTGGATGAAATAATTACAACAGTCCAGTCAACTGAAAACAATTTACAAACACTATGTCTGGGAAACAGAATTATAAAATTTACATGTCATTACTGTGGTTTTACTTTTAATAATGCATATTTATAAATTTGTCGTTCTTTAAAAGTTAGACTGGCATGATTTGATTCAGTACCATTGTTTTACAGAATATGTATCTAATGAGAAAAAATTGTTCTGTGGAACTTTACTTACAGAAACTAAATGCATCAAGCTCATCAGAAGGCAGCACTGTTGATATTGCTCCTCCTGGAGAGGGCGAGCAAGCAGAAATTGAAAGTGAAGAAGCTCTTGAACCAGAAGCCTGTTTTACTGAAGGTTGTAGAATAACTGTTGACTTAGAGATGTATTACTAAAATGACATTGTTACTAAGCACATTTAGCTTCTTGAGGGTTTCAAATATGGTGTACTTTCAAGTCCTCAAAAATCAAAAGAAAATATTTTTAGCCCAGAATGGTAGAAATCTGATGAAAAAAAGTTTCCCTAGGCTTTGAGTAACTTCATATATTTGGCCACTGCATACAGCTTGTAACTAAGAAACTTCCTTAACTTTTTTACCGGTAAAATGCTTTTCAGCTATTTGAAAGGGCCCTTGAAATTTGGAAGAAATAAATTTTTGTGTGACTCCATCATCAAATAGAACAGTTACATGCTAACAGTCAAAAATATTGATTTTTTTTATTGACTTCTTTCATAATTATGTATACCATAGTCTAGTTTCTCTCCAGATTAGTTTTCTTAATTCAGATATTCATCATCCTGTGTGATGTGATAGCCTATTCATCATTCCATTTACTTTTTAGAAACCGTATAAAACCAGTAAAAGCTGTTAATATATATTACAGTAAATATTGACTTTGAAGTAATTGGCTTTTGTATACTAACATTTCTTAATCTAATGCAGGTTGTGTACAGAAATTTCCATGTTGTCAAGTAAGTATAGAAGATGGCAAAGGAAAAACTTGGTGGAATCTTAGAAAAACCTGCTACAGCATAGTTGAGCACAACTGGTTTGAGACTTTCATTGTATTCATGATTCTCCTCAGCAGTGGAGCACTAGTAAGTGAAACAAAATTGCAGATGCTGAAGTATTTTGAGATCACTTAGGAGCAAAAATCAAATTTGCTTCAGAAAGACTTGCTTTGCTTGTAGCTGTATAAAACTCCCTAAATTTCATTGTTCCAGACTGGAATGAAACTTGACCCAAACTTGAAGACAGCATAGCTCCTCAAAGTTTAAGTTGCCGGCCAATTTTCAGCATGTTTGTCAAAAGATTTGAGTACAAAGTGGTATTGTTAACTGTGAATATATAGCTAAATATATTGGTTTAAATCTTGAATTCCTCCTAGTCTGATCTACTTTTTGAATTTTGCTTGTGAAAGACCATACTAAAAACTGGAATAATTACTTCATTCTATTCCTATTTTGAAGGCAGGAGATATGGAAGACTGCAGCAGCAAATTAAACATAACAACCACTATCCAGAAAGATTTGCATGAAACTTTCCAGCTTCACTCAAGCTGAACATTTGCTACAATATCAATGTGCATAGTTGTATATTCTAGCAAATACATTACTTTTTAATTTGATTGTTTAGACATAAGTTTTATCTAACTGCTTTCTGGAAAGCAATATAAATATCTGTAACAGATATATAAGAAAAGGGGGGTTTTCTGTCTATATGAAAGTTTCTTTAATACCACAGAGGATAAAAAAAACTGCCCTGAGTTTCTTTCTTCGTTCATTAATAAAACAGATTTTTTTTTTTTTTTAACTCCAGACAGGTCTCCTATTGTTCCAATTAGTACTATGGTTAAAGATGGAAAACATATAAAATAAGAGAATGAAGAAAAACAAGGGGAAATATTAGCTCTTCTCTAATTAATTTTTATTGTTTATTCCTTAATTTTATCATGCGTGTTCTGTGAAACAGGTGTAACACCTCAATATATTTTTATAGGCTTTTGAAGACATATATATTGAACAGCGCAAAACTATCAAGACCATGCTGGAATATGCTGACAAAGTTTTTACGTATATTTTCATTTTGGAAATGCTTTTAAAATGGGTAGCATATGGTTTTCAAATATATTTTACTAATGCCTGGTGCTGGCTGGACTTCCTGATTGTTGATGTAAGTACAAATTAACATTTTAGAATTCCCTACAGAAAAGTTTCTGGATTGTAGCATTCATTAGTAGATTAATACTATAAATGTACAAAAAAGAGTTCCCATTTTATAGTTGCACTGCATTAGTAATGGCCTGCAGTAATTTGGAGGTGTTATTTAAAGTCCATTCATATGCTAAAAGGAAAAGGATGGCTGCCTATCAGTTTGTCCATTCCTCATGGTTAATATTTTCCTACAAACAATGTATCAAACTTGAGATTTTATGAGGAAAAAATCTAATTTTTTAGCATGCCATCATTAATGAACTCTGACCATGCTATCTTATTCCTCAGAAAATAAGACAGTTCATTCTTCAAGTTTCTTTGAACACTTCAGTTTTTCAAATGAAACAATTCATTTGGTCTAGATTTTATCTAAGTTCTCAGAACTCTTTAACTGAAAACTATCCTGTAATCATTTCTGGTAAAACCAGAAAGTCAGTGGCTATTTGATCTAAAAAATAATTGGTTTTAATGGACTGACAATCTGCAATAGCTAAATCAGCTATGACTTGGCAGGGTTTGTGATAGAGGAGGATACAAGGCTTCTTGGCTGCCTTCCCAGCTGTGATACACTTCTGTGCAAAGGCCTTGCTTATGTTGTCAGAAGGGATCAAAGCCGGTTTTGCTCTCAGAATATTTTGGTCTCTTGCCTCACACATATCTGACCCAGTTCATTGCCTATACATGTCCTCAGCATGGAACTGAGAGATGGCATCTGAGGGCAATTGTGCACTTAAAGTAATTTCTGCCCATGCTACCATATTTCTTGAGATATTTGCATAAATTCTGGTCTCTTCAATACTTATTCCATATGTATAGAGAAATTTATCATATTTGTAACTCCCACAGGAAAAAACCCCTAGGTAGAGTGGCCCATAATTCAAAATATATTATCTCTTTTTTTCTTACCAGACTGAGTTAGTTTTGTTACACAGTAATCTCTAGCTCTGTCCTGAAAATCTACACTAGAATAAAGCAGTGTGAATGGTTTTCCCAAGAGGATGTTAATGAAGTAGAGAGATGCACTCTTACAGGATTGTGTTAAACAATGTTGGGTTTTTTTCTAGATAATCTACAACTCATGTTTTAATTATTCTTTTTGCATCTTAAAGCTAACCAGATTATTCTAAGCCCTACTCTGTGATTTCCTAGTTTAACCTCAGAGATGCTCTTATCTGAGCAGGCTTTCAAATTTAAAAATATATCACTGTAAGGAAAGCAGCTTATGTTGCTAACTTTTTTCCATAGTTCATAATTTTTTTAACAAAAACATGAATATATAAATTGGAACTTTCTACTGGTGAAGAATTATTTTCAATGTTCTAGCAAGAGGTAAAAAATGCCTTACTGTGTTTAAGGCTAACTCAGCAATTTCTTTAGCACCACCAGCACTTGAAAGAAATGTGAGCTGATGTTATCTTCCTATAGAAAAGCAGCCTCTGCACTGCTTTAAGTGGCAGTTTAAAGAGGTGTGATTCAGCAGCATTCTGCCAGTGAGAACACCAATGTCTCCTTCTTCAATGGAAGTGACTAAAGTTAATCAGATTGTTTAATTCCATTCTCTAAAATTATTCAGGAGTAAACACAGATAGTCCTTTAGGGCTTTGACCTTTCATATCTCATACACCTGAGTCTCTCACTGTGACAAGTAGCCACAGTTGCTTTCACTGATTGTGACTAAATTAGATTTTGAAAATTACACTAAGAAATGGTAATTTTCAGCTCTGCCACTTTACAGCTGTGATAGATGACTCTTGGTACATCTGCCTACCTCAGTTTAAGACTCTATCATGCCATCTTACTGTACAGCCTGACCGAAGATCTTGAGCAGGACTGTCACTGCTACGCTTCTAAACTTTTTTTTTTTTTTGCAACAGAGAGTCTATATTAGAAGACAAACACAAATGAGCAATCCTTCAATTTTAGGAGATCTATCTTTCTACCATTTTGAGTTCATTTTAGTTTCTTAAAATTACTGCATCTGCATGCATGAATCTATTTATCAGTTTACAGATACATTTACTTTCTCACATACTGGCAACAAAACAGGTGGAACAGCTGAGAGAAGACCAAGTTAACAAGACTGAGATCACCAGAGAAGTACAGAACAGCTGTGTATATACAATAGAATTCCAAGCAAAACTTTGCATCTCAGATGAACTGTCTAGAGGAAAACACATTGTTTCCAATAGATAAAGTATTTCTTTGAGAAAAAACATAATGTTATGGTATAAGAGCACTATCACCATGTTAGGAAAGCTGCCAATAATCTGAAATAGGGAGCACAAAGAAGACTGAAGAATTTTACAGTCAGGACGTAAGAACTGCCAGTACACACAGTGCCAGTGAAGGCTTTCAGGAGCTGCTGTTACCTAACAGTGTGGAAGGGGTCTTGTTTGTGAAAGATAGGTAAGGCACAGTGCAAATTTGGGGAGGCAATTATAAAATGAAGGAGCCATTAATGTGAGTTCAATTTCATAGGACACCTTACTCTACCAATGAAAGAGATATTTTTAAAATATTTGTTTCATCATTTATTTTTAATTAATAAAATGTGCTGTCTTTACACTAAGGTTTATTGTTATGCCTGGGTACCTTGTTGATTTAAGTGAATAAATTAATATTCTATTAAAAATCTAAAAAATTCCATCTCTTATTATCTCTGGAAAATATGGGTGACTAAAGACAAATAGGATTCCTCTCCCTGTAGCATCACAGGAAAAAGAAATTGTATTAATGATAATTATTAATAATAATTAATGTCAATATTTAATATAATGGCTGAAAAATACTTATCTCTAGTAAGTGAACAGACTTCAGTTACAGATAAAGATAATCAGTAAGATTTTCTTCTTAATATGCTTATAAATCACAGCAAGTTCCATTTATTCATTAGAGCAATAAAATAATAATTACCTTTGATAAAAAAAATTACATTCTGACAAAAAATCCAGTTGAAATGTCCAGCAATATGAATTCACTAAAACACTATTTTCTGTTAGATAATATACATAGCAACATAGCAATGAATAATTGATTTGTATTTGCTCTTGGACTGGCCTTCTTAGGCATGGTCTTGCAACTCTTGTGTTTGAGATCCATCTAATTGTTCTTTATGTTCTTTTTTCCTAAACACAGGAAACCAACTTTTCATATAATGGTCAAAGTCTTACTACCATTATCAGTGAATTCCTATTTCTGTAGAGTCTTTGAAGAGTTCTTTAAACTGAGGCACAGAAATTAACATTTGAGAGATTTTCTTAAGAATCAAAATATGCCTATGCTCATTTACATGTCATCTATGCTTTTGGTGGTAGAAATGAATAAAATATGAGTAAGGCATGGGTTTTCCTCACCCCTGTCTCCAAAACTGCTTGAAGAAAATTAATCCCTTCCATATTAACACTGTCTAAAGCTCAGTTCCATTTGAGGAGCAAATTAATTGCTCCTTACTTAAGTGGATTGTCTTTTAACAAAATCCCAATAACATGCATCAGGATCTTAACAGTGTTGTAGATAATAAAGCTCTTACTGCTATAAGGTGAGCAGCTGTTAATATCTATCCCATAATATTTTTCTATACTTACAAGATTTCAAAATAAAAACCAGAGACTTGCTAGGCAAGTGAGATAGTACCACCTCTTTAAATACATATTTGTGAAATATCCTGGTCATTGTTGTTATTAACTGTTCCACTTAGAAGTAGTATTTTTAACAAATATTTGTAATTAGCTACTACAATATTCATTATATTATTAGTGTTTATTGATGTTAGTGTACATAGATATTATTAGTGTTTATTAGATGTTATTATTTATGTTAGTGCTTATAGGTCATTGTTTACTCATTGTTATATATTATTATTTATATTATTGTTTGTGTCATTATTAGTATTCATAGATATTCATAATATTGACAGATGTTAATAAAACAATGTAATGTATTCAGAATTTTAAATTGTTTGAAAAGTTGAACCTTAATGAAGTTACAGAACGTATGGCTATTTTGTCCTTAAAGTTTCCTGAAAATTTTATCTTTCACCAACAGTATACTTCCATATGACTGTTAAACCCTATCCAACCATAACAGACAGACATTTAATAGAATATATTCCTTTTTTAACCATGCCTTGATAAGACCTCTTGCCTTTCCAGCAAGTATGAAAATGGTGACATTCTACAACTTGTCACTGTTGATTTGTTGCTTGAATTTCTGTTCTTTTAAAATAAACAGTGTAGAACTATTTTTAAAATGTTTTTTTTCTGTATTTGATAGGTCTCATTGGTTAGTTTAATAGCCAATGCTCTGGGCTATTCTGAACTTGGTGCCATTAAATCGCTACGGACATTAAGAGCTTTAAGACCTTTAAGAGCCTTGTCACGATTTGAAGGAATGAGGGTGAGATAAAATGAATGAGTCTGAACAAATGTATGCATACAAAAATTGATGTATTAATGGTTACACTCATGCTTTCTTCAAAGAACTCCAACAGGCATGCAAAAATGTGTGGAAAAAGGCCTTTCAACATGTCCTTACAAACAAGACTAATGTACGCCTTACATTTGGAAATTAGACCTTGAGCTCATTAAATTTGCCTGCTCACTGCTGCATAGTTGTGTTTTCCCAGCCCCCTGACTGTTAAAATTGCCATTGATTTGTGGACCTAGAAAAATAAAAGGACATGACAAATTTTGCAGTAGAGGGTGGGAGGTTTTTTCCTACAGTTTATCTGGGGAATTTTTCACTCAACTTATGTAGCTAATTTCAATTCTATTAGTTTGTCAGTGGTTTAGGATGAAACACAATTAGCCAGAAAGCAAAAGAAACCACCAAAAGGTGAAAAAGCTGACAAGAGTGACATATCAGAAACTAAAGCATCACTGTGTCTCCCTGTCTACCTGCCTGGGAAAGAAATCCCACAGTATATACTGTAGTATTACAGAGAGGTCTTTTTAAAAGACACCTGAAATTAGGATAGATTTGGAAGTACAGAAGGGGAGAGATTAGAAATAATTTCCTTAGCTAGAGACCTTTTCCTTCATATGAATGTAAAGAGCACTAAAACCCACCTGTTGAGGAGATTGGCAGAATATGAAAATAACAATCTGACAAAAACAAACAAACCAAAACCACAGTAGACCATGCAACTTACTGAAAAAAACTGATACATAAAAAATTAAAAAAAATTAAAACTTTATTGAGAAATGTCATTTTAATCTTTCACCTCAAAATATCCCAGTACTGCAATACATATTTATAGTTCAGTCATAGGTCTTCATCTGCCAAATAAATAACGTGGTTCCTGTCTGGGTAAGGCTGCCGATATCCTAGCAATGGTTACACCTGCCAGTGTAGGGAAGAGTGTCCTGTGCACATCACCATCACCACTGTTCTACATGATTGGCAATACAAACAACACATCAAGCGTCTACCTTATGAATAAGCAAAACTTCTGTTGATGCTAGACTACTTTTGGTCAACTTAGTGAAATGAAAAATACTACCTTTTTCAAACCCACACACAAAAGACTACTGCAGTCTCTACTGATTTGCTAGAAAATTATTGCTTGAATATCTGCAACTTTCTTTTAGCTGAATTACAATAACTTGTCAACTTATTGACAACTATCAGTTGCTGTTCAGCTTATTTCTAAAAGTTCTGTAGCTTTTTGGTGATGCCTCATGGGCAGCTCCTCACAGCACAGCCAAGAAACCACAACTTGCCTCTCACCCAGCTAACCCTCCCTTTTGTAGCACTCTTCTTACTGGACACAGCTGTGGTCTATTAAGGGCAGGCCTGTTCCCAATCTTTGGTCATTAGTGCAGCTGCAACTCCTCAGGTGTGAGACCACCTTCTGCACTATTTTCTTACATTCTATCCCTCCACAATAACTAAGATAAAACTTTTGTCCAAGAATTTAATCAGGTCTTTTATTGCCTGTTGCCCATACACAGAAGCTCAAGGGAATTAAATGCAACCAATTAAAAAGAAAAAAAAGGATACATGTAAGAGCAACTGTAATGAGCCCAGGCAATTTAAAACCAAGACTTAGAGCAAATGCTGTTAATAATGATTAAATAAGATATCCCTAATTTTGTTGCATTCTGTGTGCATAACTTTTCTAATAATAAAATCATTAGTAATGATAGCTTTACATGCAGACATTTTTATTTAGTCTTCCACATCATCATTCTTTGAGCTTTTCATGGTTTTATTTTCTATTTATGTATTTTAATTTATATTGCTGGAATTTAACATTTATTTCTCTCTTTTTCTCTAGAGCACACAAATGCTAAGAATTCATCTTGCTACTAACAGGTTTTCTTTTGCTTTTTGATTTTTTTCAGACTTTTGCATTGTCTTTGTTTCCATCTCATTTTATTTCTTGCTTTTTCCAATCTCATTAGCATTTTATTAAACCTTCATTAAAATTTCTCCCACAAATTTTATTGTAATATTTCAACTGTCCATCCCATAATAATACTGTTCTGAAATTTTTGAAGTATTTTCAAGTATTTTTCATTTTCTTTCTGTAAGCTAAGTGGCTATTTTGTCTAATTTGTACACTAGGTGGTTGTAAATGCCCTTGTAGGAGCAATCCCATCTATCATGAATGTATTGCTGGTATGTCTTATATTCTGGCTAATCTTCAGCATCATGGGAGTAAATCTTTTTGCTGGGAAATTCTATCACTGTGTCAACACCACAACTGGTGAGATGTTTGATATCAGTGATGTCAACAATTATACTCAGTGTGTGGAACTCATAAAAAGCAATCAAAGTGCCCGATGGAAGAATGTGAAAGTAAACTTCGATAATGTAGGAGCTGGATATCTTGCTCTGCTTCAAGTAGTAAGTAAATGTATACATTTTCTTTTTGCTCTTTTTAAAGGTATCTAGGAAAAATGGGCAAGTTAAGACTGTAAAGCAGAGGAATAATTTCTTCATAGCAATAATGTACAGCTCACGGAACTCTATTACGTTGTTTCTTATATTATTTTTTTTAATGATAGTAGAGTAATTTTCCTTTCCAAGACTAGAAAATAGAGTCTCAGGATGATGATAATAATAATGTGAAAATAGTAAGTGTAGAAAATAAAAGAATCTCTTTAGGGGTGTACAGTATAGAACTATCATATTCCTTAATGCTTATTAAAGAGTCATTATAGTATACTATATAAGTATTATGTTACTTCTAAATTTAAATAAGTATTATCCTTGTGAAATACTGGATGTTATTGCATAGCATATTCATTCCATTAATTACTACTACTTACACAAAATCTGTAAATTGCATTTCTCCTTCAATTACTTATCTTATGCACTGTTCAGAACTGCCTTTATTCTAAGTACTGAGTATATTTTATTTGTGTCAAAGAAATAAAGACCTTAGCTCTTTACAGGTTCCTTGATGAGAATGGAGCTTCTAAAGCTAGGATCCGATTCAAAACACAAACAAGAAAGCATGTAATTATATTTAGATGATTGTAGAATCACTAGTCTGTAAGTCAACCTACAGCACCACTGAATGAAAAGATATTTACAGTTCTGATATGCAAAGTTATCTAAGAATGATATGTTTGTCCCTTCTATCTCAGAGCCAGTCAGTATTTCTAGCTGACCTTAATTCCAAAATTAACTACCTAGATTAAAATGTTTTGCCTGTAAAGGCAATGTGACTCTTATGTGCTGAGTAGTAGCACTGAATGATTCCCTGGCTTCAGATATCATGGCCATCATTGCCTCTGAAGATGTGTAAGGAAAACTGCTGCTCTTGAAGCTGTGTATAAATGTCATCTGTGTCATACATCCAGACAGTCTAGGTCTTCAATAACTACTTCACTACTGGGAACCTTTCATTCTTCTTCTTGCTCCTTTTTTTAAATTTTTTTTTTCTGATTTTTCATAATTTTCCTTTTCAAATATTCCTTCTAACCTTTACTTTCCCCACAGAGGTTAAGGGATCTTTGAGCATGTTTTGTGTCACATCTTCATTTGATTGCCTCCATTAACATTATTCCTTCGCTCTTCTGTATTTATTGCTCTTATCTAACTCTGAACCTTTCCTAATATTGCTATGCAAAGTGCACCAAATGGCTGGCAATTGCCAGATGAGCCAGAAAGATGTGTGAGGCCTGGCTTGAAGCACACCTTCTTGGTAATTGGCATTGCACTGCAAGATTCAGGAGGATATGAACGCTTCCAGAGTGCCAGTTTCTGCTGTGGAAACTGGCATTTGTACCAAAGCACCAAAGCCATTTCTGGCAAGCACAGATGGAAATATACTCCTTGGAATGGTTCCTCTCCTGAACCTCCTCAGGAGTGATGCTCTTTGTTCATTTCACAGGCTTTTTAGCTCTTTTTCCTTTATTATGAATAAGCTTGGAAACCCTGGCTAGTGGTTGCACACTCACATTTTCAACTAGCATTTCGCACCAACTTTGGTGTTCCTGAAAAAAATGGACATCCTGCAATGCATTAAAATAAACTCCTTGGAGCAATGATGGCAGATCTTTTTACTCTTTACATCTCTTACACGGTTCACTTTTTGGTCTTCTTTAAAACAAATCTCTCAGGAAACAAAGTATATTTTTACTTTGAACAGTCTATTCCTTTTAGCTATGTGGGATTAAAACATTTCTAAAAATACCAGGTCAGTTTAGACACAGAAAAAACCCCATTCAGACGCATGTTGGTTTCTGTCCAGGAGTTATATTAATGATGCCATCAATTCATGTTGTAAAGTTAAAAAAATGGCTGTGGCCATGAATGATTCTAGTAGATCCTCCTTACATATCTCCAGCATTAATATCTGTCTAAATCTATCATTCTTCATCTGCAAAGTAAACATCTGCAGCTCCAAACATACTGTCAACTTGTTGACATCTTAAGAGCTGGTTTTTAATATTATTTGAATAACTAAAAAGAAAATTATTAAAAAAACTAGTTTTACTAGAAAAAATATTTATGACACCTGTGTTGACAAACATGGTTCAAAAATTTAGAAGTGATTTTATTAAAAGTGGAGGCCCAGATAAATAAATAACTTAGTTATTTTATGTATTAAGTATTTTTATGGGGAAGATAAACAATTTTCTTTTATTTCTAGGCTACTTTCAAAGGATGGATGGATATTATGTATGCTGCTGTTGATTCACGAGATGTAAGTGTAAATCTTTCAAAAGTCATCTTGATTATTTTCTGAGAAAGAGTATAAAATTTAAACAGCTACATACACAACAAAGAATTATAATCAACATAAATAAATATTTTTTTGATTCTCAGAATTTTTACTGGAAAGAATCTCACTTCCTTCTGTTTAGCCAAAAAAGCTAAATTAATTTAAGTGGATTTTTTTTTTGTTGTTATAAAGTTAGTGTAATAGAACAAATAACAGATTTTCGACAAATTCTTTTGGTAATCATAAGTATGAATTAATTTAAGATTATATTATGCAGTTATTAAATAAGGAATACATTAATCAGGTTTTATAATTTGTAACTGTGCATTTTGTTGTTTCCTTAGGTTGAGTACCTATGTTACCTAGATATTTTAGTGCAATTAGATTTTAAGACTGAAGATCACCTGCTAAGCTTTCTGGGGATTAGTTTTTTATTTTGGCTACAAAACTAATACTCTGTTTAACTTACACAAATGGTCATGTTAGTGATATCCAGAGTAAAACACTCTGTTTCATTAGCATTTCTACACTCAAGCTTGTTGTGCTCTAGAGGTGCAGATGCTCGGATGTGGCATCCAGATAAACCGAGACAATAACAAAATCTTCCTTCAAAACTTCCTCAATTTAATGGATTTCACAAAACACATATTCACTAGATATTTCTTGAAAGCAGCTGTTCCTAGCTGGATGTAAGAATGTTCAAGCAAGACCAAAAGAGTTCCAGGGAGATTTGGGCAGTAGTAAAACTTATTGTTTCTGTTCCATGATAATATACTGAACACAATATAAAATATTTAGATTTCTGCTAATAAAATTTTAAGTATTAATGACTGCTCTACATCCCACCTTGCTTATTTCTTCTATATGAGGGACTTTTTATATGTGTACATATAGAAATATATCTGTGAGCACATTTACTTAAAAATTACATATGAGCAATATTTCTGTCAGCTTCCAGTTCTCCAGATATTGATTGGAATGGACAAGTTGGATCTTTTTAATAAATTAGTGCTCTTTATAATAAATTAGTGCTCCTTTTAATAAATTAGTGGTTTTCATAGCTTTTCTGTCTGAGATGGCATATACCTAATTCTAAATTATACGTATTGTTTTTTAAATCTAATATTCTCATGGGTAATAATTTTTTTTTTTGGTAGGTAAAAGATCAACCTAAGTATGAAGACAACTTGTATATGTACCTCTATTTTGTCATCTTTATCATATTTGGATCATTTTTTACCTTGAACCTTTTCATTGGTGTTATTATAGACAACTTCAACCAACAAAAAAAGAAGATAAGTATTTAAAATATTTCCATATTGGTATGAATTACTAGCTATAAAGAATTAAAAAGTTATTTCTCTAAGGCTAATAAAAATCAAAAGTAATTTCAACACTTGAAGTAAAGTGTGTCTTAAAAAATAATAAATAATTATCTATACTAAAATTTGTGGATGTGATTCTGAACTTTGCATTTTTTGCTTTTTGAGAAATGAAAAGTTGGTTCATAATAATTTGCAATTTGAGTGTATAGTTAAAATGAGGATGTGAAAAGTGATCATGAATTATTGGTTTGATTAGATGCACTATTATCTGGAATGAAATAATTTATTTTTCAATTTACTCTAAAGTATTAAGATAAATTAAGGTATATTCATTATAATTAGTCTTACAAACTCTTGATGCTTAATGAAGACAAAATATGGCATTGTGTTGATACAGTGAATAACGGATCTGCAAACTGATTTAACAATAAGTTAAGAGTAAGTCAAATAGACCTCTTATGAATAGGCTTGTAGGTATAAGTAAAAATGTGCACATAAGGGCTTTTTTTTCTAACACTTCTATAAGAATGAGATTAATTCATTAGACACAAATACAATCTATAATTTTTATCAGTAGTAAAGCAAAGATATACAGGGAATAGTGGTTTCTTTCTGTGTATTTTTGACATGAAAGTGTGTTTAAAATAGTTGTATTGATAGTGCATACAGTTCAGTTTTAAAGAACCTTAGAATATAAAAATACAAATAATCACATTTAAAATATTTTGAAGCCTCACAGTTTTTAGTTTTCAAATGTCAGGGTCATTCTAAATTTTTGTGTGCTCTGAAAAAGCAGTTTCATATGATCTGGTTTTTTTTTCAATCACCAATTAAATAACAGCAATACCAGACAGAATCTCTGGTAAAAGAAAACTGTGAACTACAGAAATTTTCCCTTGTGAAAGTACTCTTTAGTTTCCTAAACATGTCTGGGGTTACCATCAATTTTGTGATGCTTCAGGCTGTGATGGCCAATTTAGCAGACAGTGATGCTAACATTGTGCTTCCGTCTGACTCAGTGAAGATTCATCAATAAGCACAATTCACCTATACTGGAAGTCAGTCAGACACTTGCACATCTGACTGGCAGCATTTGTGTCTGCAAACAAAGGCTGATTTGAGTTTATCAAGGTTCCTTCCAGTGGTGTTTTAATTTGCTATGGCATGACATGAATTACTTTTCCTAATTTTACGTCAAAGGTGGGGGGTTTTTTTTGCTGTTAAAACCCATGGATTAGATACTAATACACTCTCCTAACACAATTTCTGCCTCAAAGTTATGCCTCTTTTAGTTTTGTCTAGCTGTAATCCTGAAAGTCTATGCAGAAGATAGGCAATGCAAGGCACTAGTTATGTTCCTATTCACTAAACATATCCTAATCACCAAGTTATTGAACAGCACCAGTAGTGCAAGAATGCTTTCAGCCATTTCAGCGAAAGTGAGCATGGAAACATTGGAAAAACTCAACTGCCAAGCTGACAAGGCACCAGTAATGGGTTTTTCCTGTGTGTTAGGAGTGTATATGTGCATCCACCTTATAAACACCTGAAAAAAACCCCTTCCTTTTTATATAAATTAAATATAATTTAAATATTATATTACAGGGAGATATACTGTAAATAAATGTTCTATGTGTGGATAATAATTAATTTTTATATTATTTCTTTACTTTGGAGGTCAGGATATATTTATGACAGAAGAACAGAAGAAATATTACAATGCAATGAAAAAATTGGGATCCAAAAAGCCACAGAAACCTATACCGAGGCCAGTGGTACGAGTGATTTGATTTTCACATCCCTTAAATTAAATACTCATTTGGGAATATAGTCTTGTCCACAAGATAAGGTTATAGGTCTGGAAAGAAAATATTTTTTCCATTTATTTTCTTGTAATGGTAGAATTTGTCCCTTTTTGAATCCATCAGATTAGATCATTAATATTTTGTTTAAAAACATACACACTGAAGTATGAACAAAATTATTTAATAATGTTAAATTTAATAATGATAAATTTCAACATTCCCTGCCTAAGTCCTGGAAAACCACAATTGTTTGGATCATTTATTGGTTCTTGTTATCAGGGATAAACTTCATTTTCTGTTTTTTCTCCTCACAGAGAATTTGTAGGAAATGGGAATGCACTGGCCCTTGCTGCTGAAGACAGAAAGGGGCACTGGTAATCTATTGGGAAGGACAGATGCAGAAAATCTTGCAGAGAGAAAGAATGTCCTAGGGAGTAAAGCATAGACTAGGATAAATATGTCTCTAAGATAAGACACTACTCTTGTTATTTACTGAACTCCTACATTGTTTAAAAAAAATAAAATACTTGTTGCACCTTATGCACCAAGTGGTTAAAAATAGACTTTCTAAGGAGAGACATATGGCAAAAAACATTGAGCTAAGTACTAAAGAAAAACTAGGATATTACAGTCATGGTGTGTTTGAGACATGTGTCTTCAGCAGTCCAATGATCTCACCAAGCACAATTAGTTTAAGAAAGAAAGAGGGTTAGCATTTTAAAACCATCTGAGAATAAAGAGAAGAAAATTAGCTTTTATTCAGCTGGTACTCTTGCTGGCTATCAATTTACACCACCCATTCACCCCAATAATATTAACTGTCATTGTTATTACTCTTATTATTGCAGCATTTCCCTTCTTGCCTCTTCAGCCAACATTGGTGAACTTCTTTATTCACTCTAGCAAGATGAGACATAAACCAGCATGTGTTAGGCTTATTGCCTCTATTGTGAATGAGTCTCGCTTTGCACTCCTAAATCTTGAAGGGTGTTGTTTTCTCATTTGGCATTTTAAAAGAAAATTATTTTCACTGTATAAACTGTATTCCATCTTTGTGTTTGCAGAACAAATTCCAAGGCATGATCTTTGATTTTGTAACCAAACAAGTATTTGACATCAGCATCATGATTCTCATCTGCCTTAACATGGTCACAATGATGGTAGAAACAGATGATCAGAGTAAAGAAATGGAAACAATTTTATCCCGGATTAACCTGGTGTTCATTGTCCTTTTCACTGGAGAATTTGTCCTGAAATTAATTTCACTTCGCCATTACTACTTCACTATAGGCTGGAATATTTTTGATTTTGTGGTTGTGATTCTCTCCATAGTAGGTAAGAGCAACTCACTTTCAAGAAAGAATTACTGGAAGTAATAGGAAACATTTGTTTCAAGTATGTTAATGCTGATTGTGGAATTTCCTTTTTCCTATGCCCTATGTATCGATTCAGATCTTCATATTATCTAGCACACAATATATGTAATGTTGCATAAAAGATTTTTATCTCTCCCATTAGATTCACTGTCATTTTCCACATCAAAAGACATAATGGAACTGTTTGGCACATTAGAGTAATGTGCACAAATATAAAGAGGAATGTTTAGTGGTATATGCAAACTAACCACAGATTTACTTTCAATACTAAAACTGAAAATTATGTGAAATGGGTGAGATTTTTTACTTTTGCTAATTAAGATCTGTCAGTTAAAATCTAGTGACTATCCAAGGTGCAAATGAGTGACAAATCTGAGAAAGATTGAGCTGATAAAACATAGATCTGTTAAAGAAATCTCTGGCTTGCAGAAATTAAGCCAATATCATCCTTCATAAAGAAAGTGCTTATAGGCTCAGCTTCAAGAATTAGCTGTATTTAAGACATAAACATCCCTTTCCCAATAATTTGAAGAACTACTGAAAGCTTACACAGGGACTACCTACTTGCTATAATCAGTCTTTATTTTACTTATTTACCTTCTCTAGGATAACATTTCAACATAAGAAGAGATGCTTTCACCTTATTAACAGCTTTCAATAAAATGTAATAACTTGTATAATTTTTGCTATAGCATAGAATCCCTACACTGATTATATTGGAGATAGCAATAACTAAATCTTTCTATAGGTAATTAATGAATTAATTTAAAATTCTATTTTAATTATTCACTGTTTTCCCAGGTATGTTTTTGGCTGAGATGATTGAGAAGTACTTTGTATCTCCCACACTATTCAGAGTCATCCGGCTTGCCAGGATCGGTCGAATCCTGCGCCTCATTAAAGGCGCTAAGGGAATCCGCACTCTGCTTTTTGCTTTGATGATGTCTCTCCCTGCTTTGTTCAACATTGGGCTGCTGCTCTTCCTGGTCATGTTCATCTATGCCATATTTGGCATGTCCAACTTTGCCTACGTCAAGAGGGAAGTTGGGATTGATGACATGTTCAACTTTGAAACGTTTGGCAACAGCATGATCTGCCTGTTCCAGATCACCACGTCCGCTGGCTGGGACGGTTTGCTCGCCCCAATTCTCAACAGTGGGGAGCCGGACTGTGACCCCCATAAAGATCATCCAGGGAGCTCTGTGAAAGGTGACTGTGGCAACCCTTCTGTTGGGATTTTCTTCTTTGTCAGCTACATTATCATATCTTTTCTGGTAGTAGTGAACATGTACATTGCTGTGATTTTGGAGAACTTCAGTGTTGCTACTGAAGAAAGCGCTGAACCCTTGAGCGAGGATGACTTTGAGATGTTCTATGAAGTCTGGGAGAAGTTTGACCCCGATGCAACACAATTTATAGAATATAGTAAATTATCAGATTTTGCTGCTTCATTAGATCCACCTCTTCTCATAGCAAAACCCAACAAAGTCCAGCTTATTGCAATGGATCTGCCCATGGTGAGCGGTGACAGAATTCACTGCCTTGACATCTTGTTTGCTTTCACAAAGCGTGTTTTGGGGGAAAGTGGGGAGATGGATGCCCTCAGAATACAGATGGAAGATCGGTTTATGGCAGCCAATCCTTCTAAAGTCTCCTATGAACCAATTACAACCACACTGAAACGAAAGCAGGAGGAGGTGTCTGCTGTCATCATTCAGCGTGCTTACAGACGTCACCTCTTAAGGGTAAAAGTTAAACAGGTGTCTAGTATATATAATAGAAATAAAAACAAAGAAGGAGATGGACACATTATAAAAGAGATAATTATTGATAAACTAAAAGGAAACTCCACCCCAGAAAAAACAGATGAGAGTTCTTCTACAACTTCCCCACCCTCTTATGACAGTGTAACAAAGCCAGACAAAGAAAAATATGAAAAAGATAAAGCAGAAAAGAACTACAAAGGTAAAGACATCAGGGAAAATAAAAAATAATGATCTAAGAATTTTGTTAATGGGACAACTTGTTTACAGTCTTTGCGAATGAATCATCAACTGGACTCCTGCAGGAGATTTATGCCAAACTGACAGTTTTTACACATGTGTGTGTGTGCGTGTGCGCGCGCGTGTGTGCATATATATACATTATATATATACTTAAGGTCAGTGCCTATAACAAAACAGTGAACCTCCATCATTGGACTGTCACTCTGTTAATCAGGGTAAAAAACTTGACAAGAGGTTTCTGTTTTCACTACAGCTGACACTGCTAAGAATAAGGGAAAAGGTGGCTCCCTAGAGAAGATGGAGCATGAAATGAGTGCAAAAAGATACTTTATTTCCACAACATGTAGAACAGTAATTCTCTTCACTGTTTGTAATGCAACTGCCACATTTGTCATATTTTTACAAAAACTGTATTAGTGTATTTATCATTTTTTAATTCACAGGTTGTTTACTATTACATGGGACTATTTTTGTAATAGGTTTTATGTTGGGGAAAGAGGTATGAGGACCAGGAGTTCTACTCTCAGATTCTCTATAATGTACAGATAGGAGTGATTTGCATAGACATGCTGCACTTGTCAATCATGCATAAATAAAAATATGACATTGCACAAAGCTGAAGATTTTAAGGACTTCCATGTTTCAGGGTTGCTCTTAAATTTGAAGTATTCTAACTACTTGTATGGCTGCATCCAGACTATGTGCATCCAGATTAATGTGCCTGGAGAGTCTCCTCTAATTTACAGGAATCTGCAATGACTTATTTTTATGTGAATGACTAAACATGAATAAGTTCATGTTTATGTTAAAATATTTACAGTTCAAAAAATATTGTGCAGTTTCTGCACTGGAAAAATAGCTTCACCAAAATATATCTGGGAGTTCTTTTGTTTTGTTTTGGTTTTGACAGCTGTTCTTTTTTCCTGGGCTATTTTTTGGTTACTGTCTTCTGTCACTATCTCCAATATCCAGTGAATCCATTAAATACCTTTTCCATGTAAATATTAACAGTATACTGTTGTGCATATTTGAACATAGAATTAAATGGCTTTGCCGCATTGAATTGCATCAGATATGTACCACAGTATGGTTAATTTGCAAGAGCTCAACGGGACATGTTGTATTCTGTGTCATAGATAGGGGAGCATCACTGATGCATGTCAATGCTGTTGCTGCTGTACCTTGCTCCTTCACTGTCCACAGTCTCCACTATAGGAAGCCATGTGTCAGTGATGAAGTGAATCAAGTTGTCCACCCAGACCTCATTCTTTCAAATCATTAAGCAATAGTTTGCAGCTATTTATGAGCTTTTTTAGTTTTGCATTTTAAATTTGAAGTGGCTGCTATGTCGTGTAGAATCAGACTGTACAGGCCATATTGCAAACTGTTAAACCTGTTGACAATGTGGTTAGCATATATAAATAATGTAAAGAAATACCATTTGGCAACAGTTCTGTATATAAGAAAAGTGTCTTCAAGTTTAGATCACTGTTTCTTATATTTCTTTCCTCATTCACTTGGCTTATTTTCTAACCACAGTAATTGCAAACTGGCATCATCACACTATGGGGAAAAAAAAGTGAGTATTTGTAGACTATCTTGTTTTAATAATATATTTGCATATATTCCAATGTGAAGTAAATTGTGTAAATCTGGAACCCAGCTTGTTTCCAAATAGTTACAGGACATAGCAAGGAAAGCATTAGGGGAATGTGTGAATTTCTAAGCACTATTTGCATCAGAAATTCCAAGATAGTCTCATAGTTGATTAAATCCTTGCTGTCTTGCAGTGTCTGTTTACATAGTCTACTCTTATTCTTTTTTGAATCACAGTTCACTAGACTTGTACAAATAAAATATTTCCCAAGAAAAAAATGGCACATTTGTATAATCGAAGACATCAGAACATTTTGTGTTTCATGCACAAGCTAACATTAAATGTAGAATCTTTCTTTTACAAATGCTTTTGACTTGTAATGTGTTGGTGAAATGCATGCAAGAAATTGTTATTATCATAAACAACGCAAACAATATTACATATGAGCCAAAAAAATAAAGATTTCTTTTTTAAAAATTATGTTTATTTTGTTTTGTCTCTGACCTTCAGTTGGTTAAAGCAAGATAAAAACTGACTTTGGTACAAAGAAGAATTACTTTCTTTTTCCCTAAAACTAAATACCTTATTATTCATATTTCAACTTCTGTGTAAAATACCTATAAAAAAATATCTAAGAACTTTGATAAAACTGCATTTCTTTTTACCTCTTTGTTATCAGCATATTGTCTGGGAATAAAATAGGATACCTACACAATTCAAACCCCAAAATGTCTCTTAGCCCTCAAAAGCCCTCCTCAGCCATAAAGGCACTCCTCACTACTGCTACCTGAGCTGCCCATGTTTTATGAGTCCTAAATATGCAAATAAACTTTCCAATGACTTTTTTTGTTTGGTCCCATTTAACATTTAGCCAAGTGACGAAATGTTATTGCAAACAGTTGGTTTTACTTGTCTAGTGATTCTTTTTTATTCCAGTAATTCTCAAAATTAATAAATGCCATCTCAGCTGATCTCTCAAGTAAGGGATAACACTGATGCTGAGCTGTGACAAGTAGTGTTCATAACCAAAGTACCTGGATGTTAAATGATAACACAGTTTGACTTAATATGGATGTCATCAAGCTGTTCAAGGGCAGAAAGGTATAGGACACTGAAATACATTATTATCTAATTTAAAATTTATCATTACACTTCAAAATTAACAGTAAGTAGAATATTCCTGGAGTTTACTCACTGGCATGTTTTCAGTGTTCCTTATTCTGTGGATATTATACCATATTGAACATATTTTGGCTGAATATTAAATTTCTCATATAACCATGAAATAACTGATGGAACATTGTAACATTAAAGTCTATCAAAAACTCTAATTCACTGAGCATCAGCAGTTGCTGCAGCTGTCTCTGAGTTGGACAAGTATGCAATAAGGAAGCCATACTTCACTAGTTTACAGAAAATGCTGAGTTGAAAGGGACCCACAAGGATCATTGAGTCCAATTCCTGATGAGGAATGGAACTTAATAATTCATTTTCAGGAACCTGGAGTCTCTTACAGTACTCTGTAAACTGAGGTTATTGCATCCATCTACTACCAAGCATGGTATGTGCAAAAACACTGACAGTGCTTTTGGCGTGGACTAGCAGAAATGCCTGAGGGTCTTGGTCCAACCTGGTCTGTGAACAGGCTCACTTTGAGGGCATGTATTTCCTCCTAATTACCCTTCGCTGCTTCTGTGAACAACTTCTTCCCTTTATCACACAGAAATCAGTTGAATTTGTATAATTTAAACCTCACATTACTGCACTCCTATGCTTCCAATGCATGTGAATGGAAAAGACATTTCAAAGAACACTCCACATGCTACTAGGAAAGCCAGTAGTGATGGCTATTCCAGTCGAGCATAATTTTATACTACTACCATATTGTGCTTGTATTCCTTCCCTACTGTTAATCCTCCTTTGTTTCCAGTCAGCAAAGTAGGATTCCTTATTTTATTAACTCCTAAAATCCTCACTGTACAACTACACTGATCCATGTCCAGGTGAATTTTCAACATGTCCAACCACAGACAAAATGCCTTCCACTCTGT
This sequence comes from Zonotrichia albicollis, assembly GCF_047830755.1. Lineage (NCBI taxonomy): Eukaryota > Metazoa > Chordata > Aves > Passeriformes > Passerellidae > Zonotrichia > Zonotrichia albicollis. The sequence continues at coordinate 28,695,418 of NC_133828.1, forward strand.
ATTCAACTTCTTATCTGTCACGTATTGCCAAAAAGAGAGCATTAGTAATGCTGACAGTGGAGCTAAGTCACTCTCCTAGTATAAGTTCATTACTTGGTACTTTTCCTTAATGAGTTTTCAGATGAAAAAATTTCCACATGAATGCCCAGAAAGGAGACATATTCCTGTTCAGTACATTACAAATTAATTCATAGGGCAGCACAGCTTAATGCTGTTCCCATGCAAGTGTTCCCAGAAGTCCCAGTGCCTCACATGAGCTAATGCAGCAGTACTACCATGTGCACAGTCATAAAAGAGTAACGAGCTTACAGAATTAACTGGAGCTAATTCAGCACTGAAGTAATTTTAACAAAGGAGGAAAGACCAGTGTGTGATGGAAAAAATCCCCAACTGTTTCCTCCAAGAAGCAGACTGGCCACAATAAAGACAAGCAGGACTGCCATTATGGGAAGTTAGGATCCTAATAGTCAAATGTATTTACTGTGAAATTCATTAATGCATTAAAGGAAATGGTGAGTACCCAGCACTTCTTAGTCCATTATAAATTGCATACTGTAATTTATTGACAAAAAAAATTTAAATCCTTTGGAAGGTGAAATCATGATAGGAATTAAAAAATCAGGAAAGTCCTTGCTCAGAGGGTTCATAACTAGTTTATGACTGACATGATACATTATTATTATTGCTACACTAAATGTCATAATTGTGTGAAGATTTTTACATTTCAGAACTTAACTCTCTTGAAGTGCCATTTGTTGTGATTTTTATGTTCGTCTCACTAATTCTTCAACTAGAAAGATAAAATGGAAAAAAAATAAAGAAAACTGAACATCAAAGATTATTGGACTAACAACCAAATCTTACACTTAAAATAAGTTTGTATTATTTTTTAATTTTTGCCATTTTGAAAATGTTTGGCTATCTAGAAAAAGATAAGCCTTGGAAAAGACAAAAAAGACCATGAGAGTGAAGCTCAAAACTACAGAAATATTTAATTATAAGTAGACAAAGCAAATAGCAAGCAGAGTTCATTAGCCATGTGTTCAAATTACTGAGCTCGTTACAATGGATGTTTTCTAAAAGATCATGATTAATTCACATCCAATTTAATAATAAGACAAGAGAAGGTAAAGGAGAATGGTGAAGTGCTGTGATCTGTTTCCACTAAACACCACAGAGCAGGGATGTGCTTCATCTTTGTAATGTAACACATACTCTGCACCATTTCACAAATTAAATACCTCACCCTCATAGAAGAAAACATACTGCAACATGAGGCTTGGCTAAGCTAAGAGAATAAATTGTACTGCAGTAGCCTAAGTAAACTGAAGCCAATTACCATCTCTCAGGAGAAAAGACAAATCACATGCATCTCTGCAGCAAGTGCTATGTTTGATGCATATATGAAAAGACATATCATGAACAATTTATAGCAGTAAAGCAGGCATTCGTTCCCAAGCATTCCACACTTCAAGTACATTTCCTGTATAATAAAATCCACTTAATGGTTTTTTTTCCTCATAACCTACATTAAGGGGTAACAGGGAAAACACTATAACCCCTGAAAGTATTCATTGTTTTAATAGGAAACACACATAAAAATACAAAAAAGCACTTACCAGACCTTACATAGCATTACTATTTTTTTTCTATAACAGGAATTTCAGCATCACAGGGATCTTTGAGCTTTATTCTAAAACCGTAGTAGTCTGTACATACATGGATCACAAACACTCTATCTCACCATTTTCCTGATACAGAAGTGTTTGGTTTGCTTTCAGAAGGCATAGCCCCAGATACATGCTTACAGTGAAATACAAGCAAATTACAGTCTTAATGAGTGAAACTGGTCATCTAAATCAAAGTGGGTCATGTCATTTTTTTCCCTCAGTCTAACGCAGCGATATCACATCCAGCAAACCAAAAGAAGCAGTTTAACACCTTGACATGCACAGGTTTTTAAATTATGTCAAACAAACACTGTAAGTTATATTATCAATTTTTTTCCCAGAGATTTGGACCTGACTGACTTAACTGAACAGCCACAAAAATGTACACATCTTCAATTTTTCCTCTTGTTGCTGTTACAGGGGGATGGCAGTAATGGGTCTAATTTTATGACTGCAGGAAGCTCAGTCCTGGTATACACTTTAGAGATCCCAGCTCTGATCTAAGGAAGGAAATTGATTGACCCAGAAAAAAATAACAGATTTTATCTCTGCAGAATATCAAAGGCCTTATCTTACCTCTTCATGCAAATATGCAGAGAAAGATCTGAGAAGTGTGTGAAAGCATGCAATGCCAAAGTTGTATAAATTCTCTCTACTAAGAAACATTAAAGGGTATACATAAACACAAAAATACAGAGAAGGTTAAAGGGATAGTAGTTTTAATTTATATAGTCAGATCTCAACACATATCATAGGTATTATTTGTTCTTTGGATGGGATTTTGCTTCTGCAAGTCCAGGGAACAGCACATTCATTTCAAACTCTGAAAGTGACGAGACAAAAGTGGCAGAGCATATGCTACTTCCATGAATGTGTGCTGTGTAGAAAGGATGTTACTAACATCTCCCATCTGCACCAGGCGCATCCTTAATTCATGTGTTGCAGAGTTTGTTCAGAAATTAGGACAGGCAATGATTTTTATATTACTGTTATCTTCATAATGAAGTCTTTTACCTAGAATCTAATTTAAAGTGCATTTTCAGTTATATGTTTTAGCCTTAAAATCTATAACTGCCCCATTTAGCACTTTTTTCCTTTTTTTACCAAAGAACGAGAATAAATTACCCGGTGTATCCAGGCTGTGCAATAGGCAGAAGCAGCATTTAAATTACCTGCATCCTCTACCATGCCTTCTAGGTTCCTCACACACAGCAGAATTTCAGGAGTTCCACATGGGCACATGAAGCAGCATCCTGCTTGCTGCCCATACACATGGAAATATACACTGAGTGGAAATAGCTGTTAGGGGTACTTGGCTTCCATTGTAGGGGAATGCTCGGTTCCTAGATCCAGCACAACTAGCCTATTTTCATACTGTGATCTGAGTTCGCTACACTCCGACATTGGCACCTTGTATCAATAGTAGCCTTGTTCTCATGTCATTAAAAACAAGTCATTAAACTTTATAGGTAACTAAAATACAAAGCCCCCCTTTGTTTAGTTACGCCCAGCATACTTGTCCAGAGCATGCAATGTTTTTTTTACTTAGGTGATTTATCCTGTTAATGAAACAGGCGGAGCAATTTGTTGGCTGGGTAGTAAATTCTCAAAGTGATTTTTTGAGCCTATACTTCTTGTTCTAACAATTTTATTTATATTTTTCAGACTGTTCATATATACAAGAATATACAAGCTCTTTTTTTTGCTTCATATTAAAATATGTAACTGACAATGCTGTTTACTGGCTTGGCTGTTCCCAATCCACATTCTGCAGAATTTGTCTAGCTGAAGCTAGAGATTGTAAATATTTTACAGTAAAACTATATTCCTGTATTTTCTAGGTCACTGCTTTTTTCTGTTCCCAAATCATTAGGAACAAACAGCAGAGTGAAGGAAATGCTTCATCTGAAGATGGAGTACAAAGGAGACCAGTTCTCTGCAGCTCACCACTGCTCCCACACTGCTCCGCAGCACTGAAAACATACACAGAGCTGCTTCCCTTGGGAAACTAAGATCCAGACAGTAACTCTCATTTAACATGAGGACTGAGACACTTCAAGGAAGTACTAGCTGGAGCCCTTTCTTCCATTTAGCCAAATCATTCTAATTAATTCCCCATTAAAAAGGTAAGATTTCTTTCCATCTTTACTCTCCCAGAGCTCTACACTCTCCTTCTTTATGTCAGCCTACATTAATTTGAAACAGAGACATCTTCCTGTTGTCTGTGTACAACATTCCTGACTGACCTTTAGGCCGAAAACTCCAACACTAAATAATTTAAATTTTATCACAAATAACAAACACTTTTCCACAACCCTTCTTCTCCAGGTATTATGTGTAGTCATACGGAGTAACAACTGCATGGTCCTTATGCAGGTCCACTAGTGCAAAGCACAAAAATACCCAGCTTTCATTTACCTTGTTCTGCACTCTTCAAGTCTGACAGTCCTTTACCTTTTTTGAGGTTATGGTAACTCTCTTACATATCTAAGTTTCCCACTCCTTACTCAAGCACTTCCTCCTGTAGAAGAGGTGTTTATTTTTGCTACTGCAAAGGAGGAGTGGAATTGAAAGGACAAGTATCCTGCAGCAACTCCAGCTCCAGCTGTGGTCTTGGCAGATTGCAAAAGTTTAAACGAGGCCACTCCAGGTCAGACCACACAAAGCATATGGAAGGAAAATACTAACAATTCACTAGGTGGCACTTTTATGACCCACTTGAATCTGAAGCCAAAGAAGATGCAATCATATTTTTCTGCTATGACATTGACAAGGTCAAACCATATTTCATCACCAAAAGTGCTTTAGAACTTCTTTCACAAGCAAAAGTGTATGTGTCCTAAGCAAAGTCCAGCTTCGTAATTCTACTTACCTAATTTGCTGGGATATACTGTGGGAAGACTGAGATGAAGGGCTTTTCCCATTTATTCTCATTAACATTTCCTACCAAGTGTGTCTACTTTCTGTTGCTAGAAGCAGTCATAGCCACAGAGTTCTCCCTTCTTATTCAGACCAGTGCCCTAAACCACTGCTGTATTAACATGTTCTCACCTCAGCATATAGGTATACCTTTCCTTCTGAAGTGCCTGACTCGGGGAAAACCTTTGGTCAATACAATGCAAAGGCTCAGGCAGTCCAACTGTGACTGTCCTCTTGACTTTCCAATCCATGTAAAGATTTTAAATGGCAAATGCAAGCAGCCTCTATCACACTGTCTGCAGTGATTGATTCTTTCCCATTCCTGCATTTCAGGGAGCACGCACACAAATAATAGGGTGGACAGGGTAGGCATGTAGCCATGTGCAACCCATACAAAAGAACCCACAGCTAGAAGGAGAATATCTTCATGCCCTTCCCCCATTTAGGAATTACTATCATCTTACAAGAGCCCTCCCTAAGGGCTGTATGTAGTCATGGTGACAAGACATCACCACCTGTCTGCCCCTGCAATGGAGGCAATGAGCCAGAATGCAAAGCTTTGTTTTGCTGCTGCTGAATGCATATAGCACATTTCCAAATAGCCTGATTCAAATAGAAACCAAAGAAAACGACAACACTTTTCAAAACACAAAATCTGAAGGAAGTTCCAGATTTATTAATAATGGTTTATGAAAATGAATCAATAAAACAAAGTGGCTTTAAAATCTACATGAATTAACATGCTTCACACTCTTCAAAATGCAATTTTAGTCATAAAATCATAAAAAAAGGATGCTTTATGACCAAAAGCTGAAAATGCCAACAATACAGAAACAGAATTTAAAATAGGCTGCAACTGCTAACACACATTGCTTTTATCTCCGTGAAAATGCACACAGACTATTACATACTGCTTGCCTGCTTGTAACAATGTCCAGCTTGCAGCATTTTGCCGGTTTTGGTACTGACTCCAAACATCAGCTGACCAAAAATCACAGAGAACCTGCTAAGTACTAGCACAACACCACTCAGTGAAGAGCAGCAGTAAACATTATAAATAATTAAACTGGCAGGTGAAATGCATCCCAGCAAAGAAAGGAGATGGGAGCAGAGTATTCCCTCCTCATCCCAGATATCTAACTTATAACTTAGGTTATGCATTCATTAGGCAGCACCTCACAGCTCTCAGACGTGGCTGCATGTCCCTACCTCAGGCTGAGCTTGCCCTAGGCAAGACACAATGGCAGTATCTCCTTTCTCTTATCTTCCCAGTACACTGAGTTTCCCTAAGAAAGAAATGAAGACTGGCAAGGATTTTCAGTGTTCAGCAAGTTTCCTGAAATGGCTGAATTGGAGGGTGAGGACTAAAAAGCAAGCTGCAGAATTCTCTGTTTTGTGGTTTAGATTTATCAGCAGAGATTGTACATAGGTTTTCTGAGGCTGCACTGTTGAATTGGGCTGGACCCCTATTTTCCTATATGGGCAAGAGCTACTAGACACCTGGATCTCTTATGGATCTATTCACGTGGGCTGGCTCTTCTCTGCACATGCTCTGCCTAGGTGCAAAGCTACATCACAGGGAGAACAAGATCAGCAGAAGACCTCTTTTACCTCCAGAAGACCTTTTACCTCCAGTGTAGCTGATTTGGAGAAGGGGATGTCATTAGTAAATATAATAGTTCATTTAATGCTGACATTAAATATTTTCAAGGAAGACTAGCTTAGTAGCCTGGTGAGTCAAAAATTTGCCTTCCTCCATGGAAAAAATTATTATATTTGCTAGGTCAAAGATGAGAATGCCTTCTTCCACATTTATAAAGTACTATAACAGATATACAAATTCAGATAAGACACAGATTTAGCTAAGAAAAATCTATATATGATATTTATTTATACAATCCACTTGAATTTTTTCTGCCCCTTTATGGGTGTTGTCTCAGTTACATTATGGGGTACGGATTAATTTCAGTGTATCATCAGAAATGGAAGCCTGCCACGAAATTAAGACATGGGTTTTGATCTACTAATTTTTCAAGGGAATTACTGCCATGTCTTTTTTTCAGTTTAGTTTAAAATTAAGTATTGTTTGCAAATCCAAATTTGACATATGGGACATAGTTTTGAATTGAAATTCTTGCTATAATTCTGTACCAGTTGTAGCCTCCTAACTGGTGTTGGTGTGATATCTAAATACAATTATAGACTAAAAAAGTTTCACACAATGACAATACCAAATGAAATAAATGTGTACAGCCATCTATAACTTTGCCTTTTCTCATTATGGACATGTGTTATACATATCTATACAAAATACAGTTCAGAAAATTTCATAACAATTCAGCAGTGCTACACAAAGGTGACAACAAACAAAATCAACCATGCATCACCAACTTCACTGTCTTATACAATGACAAGTGACTGGATAGACAAGGGAAGAGCAGTGGATGTTGTCTACCTGGACTTCAGTGAGGCTTTTGACACCATCCCCCATGATATCCTGTGAGGCAAGCTCAGAAAGTGCAGGCTGGACAAGTGGATGGTGAGGTGGATTAAGAACTGGCTGAATGGGAGGTCTCAAGGGGCTGTGATCAGTGGCAAAGAACCTACTTATCTAACCAGTCTCTAAAGCAAGTCAACTGTTATAAGAAGACAAACACCATCAAGATATCCCTCCCAGAACAGTAAAAGGAAAAAAACATCTGAAACAAAACCTCCCAGCAAACCAAAAATCCCAGTTTATTCAAGTCTTGTATTTTCTTTGCAATACATTTATATACAATACACGAAAAGTAGTTTCAGAGGAACTTAAACAACTATAAGCCTTCTCTGAAGAAATTGCCTTTAAAATTGCACTAAAATAATAGTGTTGCTTTCAGTGCTGCTCACGCAAATTACATTTGCTTGGATTACAAATTGGGCAAATTTAAATAAATCATTCACTAAATTGTGTGGCTTGGTTTATTTCCATTCCATACCAAATTCAAATTCCAGAAACAGAATTTGAAGATCAAGCTAAGTTATTTCTGATTTTTCTACTGGTGCTGACTGAAACGTGCTCTTGTTCCACAGGCTACAATTTACCTATTACTCTCCCCAAGTAAATTATAATCTTGATACCTCTATTCCCTGTTTATATCCCCTCTCTGTGCTGTTCTCTGTAGTTATCACTATTTCCTTTCTCATATGATCTGAGACAAATTATTCCCAATGGTATTTAATTTTGAAGTTTGTTGTTATCCTTCAGATCCATAAAAGGGGCTTCTGTGACCAAATGCTACTTTTTGAACTTTACTAATCATTCCAAGAAAACATAACACCAGTACCTGCAATTCCAATCTGGTACCTGACTCGACATAGGAGCCAGTATGTCTGTATGGTTGTTTTAATGATTCTGAAAGAGATGAGATGAAGACATCCTATACAATCACTTTATGGCATTAGTACAGACTGCATTGCCTAACTACTTCAGTGATGCCACTGAGATCTCTGCACAAATGAAAAAAAACAATCACAGGTTAGACTTCAATAAAATGCTAGCAAGGGTTAAATTCTGCTTTAATCCTTAAACTGGCAGCTATTAAATGTGCTCTTAAATGTGCCTCAAGATTTTCTTTATAATATTTCTTGATCTGTCAAGGAGCAATGAATAAAATAACTAGGAAATGTTATTTCTTTCCTCATGATGAAGTGGGAGGAAGAAGGGAGAGCAGACCATGTAGTGAAGTCAAAGAATCCAGCTTTCAAAGAAAAGTTAAAGCAGTGACATCAAAACTGATAATTATTTACTAACTACAGTGTTATTCACATTGAAACATTGCAAATTTCAGATGAAAACAGGATCCTTTCCAGTTTGCAGTTATTTAGCTTTAAAGGAGATAGATATTTGTCATGAAGAAAAGGTTAAAAATCCAGTAATCTAGTGAAAAATAGAACTCTATCAACCTAGCCTAGTTGCGTTTGCAAATTGCATCTCAAATAATAAAATAAATTTTCTAAGTGAGCAATGTTCTAAATAACAAAGTCAGCTTTCTCCATTTCTCTTCTACCACCCCTCTGAGTTTAAAATTCTGTTTTGAGTACACCCACACACTATCAGAAAGTGAAGGAATAAAAAACAAACACAAATAGCGAGATCATCTATTTACATACATTCATGTCTATAAGGTAGAAGCAGACAGGAAGATATCAAGTAGAACAGGAAGAAGCAGGGAAATGAAGAGAGCCTTTCATGTGGACAATATACTCAACTTACAAAGCACTGCAGTAAGATTAACTATTCTTATCCTATTTCAGAGTAATAAAAAGATGACTAATATGAAATACAAAAATTACAAAATGAAGGTAAGTCTTGGAGACAAACACTGAGGTTCTTGAATTCATATTAATATGGACAGTAACATGAGCACTCTGCTTATTTACAAAATCTGAGATAAATAATACAGAAGAGTTAAGACTAATAAAACATTAACAATTCTCTCTCAGTTCTCATATAGCCTTATGTTATTTATTCTAAACAAGGTTGGATAATAGTAGGGGTAAATGAAGCTCTAATCTTGTGCTATTTACTAAGATGACATAAAAGGCTTTGAAATCCAATACAATTTTCTTAATATCCTTAATATCACTGCCATAAAATGGTAAGAGATTCCCAGAAAGAAAACAAAACCCAACTGCATGTAGGTCTTCATTAGGAAACCAGGCTACCCTTTAACTCACTAGAAGCAATTCACTGATGATTCTGGCTGCAACCAGGCAGAACAGATAAAGAACAAAATTTTCAAAAATCTCATCATGCCTTTGTGTTTACTATAAGTTTACCATAAATGATCCTGAAATTTTTTACTCTTAATCAATCAGTGACAGCTTAAATCTAAAAGCCATTATAAACTACGTACAAACTGCTGCTGTGACACTAAAGATCTTTTTCATGTGTAGCTTTGATGTCACCATTTCACCACTTATCCTCTACGTCTGATTATTGGTCAACATGAGATTTTGCAGTTAAGAGCAAAACTGTTGGCCTGTTTGTGAACTGCTTTAGCAAACTAAATGGCTGACAGCATATGGTCTGACTAACATGAAGTGATAGAAGGAAGGATCTTTACATTACCACATTCTAAATTAATTTCATGGCTAACAACATGACTGTGTAATGGCCATGTATGATTATGTGGTGTTGCATGACACCATTCTCTTTATGGTGACCTGTGTAAAGGTGCCCCACAAATTATTTCAAATTATGGAAACGTTTCACAGGATCAATTCTGGTTAAATACCAGCCTTTGATTCCATGGCTTATATTTTTAGTGAAGAGTCTCCTTAAAAATTAACTATCATATTCTGGATGAATAAAGTAAATCCAATGAGGTAAAAACCAGAATTACAGTGGCTCAATAAGTAATAAAAAATAATGGTTATTTCATGGCAACTTGCAATAAGGATGCTCTAAAATTCTTATTGACTTGCCTAATCCTAGTAAAATCTTTCTAAAGTGTTTTTATAGACCATAACCCTGTAGTGCAGCAAGCAGAGCTTGTGCATAAACACGATGACCTAGTTTTCAACATCTGCAAGTCTTAGCTTGAAGCTTGTTTGTTACTTGAAAGGCAATTAAAATTTAAACAAGTGTGAAAGAACAAACTCTTATTTTCCTTGAATTTCTATGAAAAAACCCAGTTACACATTAACTAATATTTAATACAAAGCTACATCAGAATTGAAAATAACAGCAGATAATTAGTATTCATATTTTTTAGACCAAAACAAACCACAGAGAGATACTAAAACATACACAAAAATATAAAAGAACAGTAGAGGTAAACAGTTCAGGAGATTAGGTTGAGCAATTCCTTTCAAATTATAAACCATGTACAGAAAGAGTAATTACACAGGACATTCTTAAAGTTAAGAGATAAGCTGCGAGTCAATGAACTAAGTGATCTGTGTATTATTGTATGGAATTGATTAAAAATTCAGACACTCATCTTGCAACAGTTAAATACTCCACATAAAAGGTGTCTTTCAAACATCAGTATTTGCAGAGAGAAACTTATTACTCTTTTCCTCTGATAGCAATTTTTTTCATTGTATTTGCATCTTGTACTATTTAACTAGGATGGGTTTTCTGTTAGTTATTGAACATGATGTTTATTACAAGCACAAAGGTTATCCAGATCAAAATAATTTCTGTTCCAAAGAGCTTGTAAACTAAACACAGAAAAACACAAGAAAAATTGCCAAAGTATCAAAGGGCATTATAGCACCCATTTTAAAAGGAAGCTACAGAACCCAAGTAATTTATACTCCTTCATGTCTGGAAAAATGTTCTAGAAGACAAAGGTGCAAAAACTTATTATACTAAAAAAACTATACTGAGTAAATGTAGCTCCATCCCTGTCACTGCTTCAAAGGATGGCTTTCTAGTTAAAGCACAAATGCTGAAGTAAAAAGGACCGCATCCAGTAACCATCTCCTCTGCAGGACTTCAGACTTTTGGCTGAGACTGTTACTTATTTTCTTTACTTCTATCTGTGTTCAGAGTCCAAATGTAGGTGTTATACAAATATATGTAACATCTACATAAAGAAGTGTTCTAGACTTTCCCTTACTTGTTCCATGTAAGGCATATAAATTATTTTCATGATAAAATGCGGAATTCTACAGACAAGCACTCAATACTACAAGCATAACATTTCTGCTTCCACAGACTATAATATTCATAAAAGGAATAACTGATAAAGATAAAGGATAGAAAATAGAGTAGTCACTGGACACTAACCTGCTTTTAAAATTAAGTATGTATTACCATTCTTTGTGAACGTACATTTAAAACGCAAATATTATTCAAAAATACAAATACCTGATCTAATTACATAAATATCTGATCTTGGTGCATTAAAGGAATGTAGAAGAATAGGATGCCAACAGCATAGAAATATTAATATTTCATTACTATATATTTGTGTACTTTCTGCTCCTTATATTTATCTTAAATTCAGTCTTCATATTGTTGTGATTTCTTCATTGTTTTAAGTATCATTACTCATACCTTTTACTCTTATTAATACAAAGTATTTTCAAATCATGAAAGACACCAGACATATATTTATATGCTTTTACTCTGACACTGATACTGGATAAAGTCATAGAATAGAAACTAAAGACTGTAGTTTAGAATTGGAGACCAAAATAACTGATCAGCCTTGAAACAGCTCAAGGCGAACTAAGTCTTGCCCACATCACTTTTTTTCTGAATACAGGGTTATTTGATCAAAGTAACTGTGTTGACATCAAATGCCTTGCAGAGTCTTCTAATAGGCTTATATGACATTCTGAGATACAGAAAGCAAAAATCAGTGTTGTATAAAATACAGGTATCCAAAGGTAAATGTAAATGAGATGTTTCTGATACAATGGAGTGTTTCTATGCAGATTATACGTGGCTGATTTTGGCCAACAGTAACACAGACCTATTCATCATAGTGCAGCATGGTCCTCCATCACATTCTGGCATACTCACACAAGAAGAAGAGAGAAGAAGTTGAAAAAGTCGAAGTTATAAGACAAAAAGACCAAAGAAAAATATTCAAGGAACAGCTTTAGACCTTAAATAATGACAAACGAAAACTGTGCTTCACATACCAACTATCTGGCTGAATACTAAAGCAATGTGATTATTATCTACCTATTACATGCAAAAGATACTCTTTTTACATTCTTAAAATGAGGTGAGATAGTATGGCTTGCATACTATTCTCTTCGATATCATAATCTTGCAATAGCTGCAAAGTCTAATGTCCAATCTCAGAATATTTGCATAAGAGCTACAGCCCTATAAAATCACTTTTTTTACTATGATTTACACAACTTATTTCACTTTCACAAGGGGGAGTTATTAGAATTACTACTAGAATCCTAAAAAAAATAAAATAACAATCAAAATCCCTTCAAGAAACATAAAAAAGCAAGAATTAGAATTTGGAAAAAAACCCATACATAAAAACATCTCTTTGGATTCAATGGCATTATCATACTCATGAGATTACATGCTTTGGAGTTCAAATTGCTTGACTCCAGTATTTTGTTCACCAGTAGAACAGCTTTATGTATTAACAGATATTTCTTGAAATCATATACATCTCGTTGAAGAATTCTGCCTTAGTGTAACTTATGTTTGGATTTTATCATTCTAACATCCTCTCCTCCTCTTAGACAATTAATTTGCTTATGGTAGCATCTGAGAAAAGATTCCGGGCCAACCTGGTGGCTATAAGCCAACAGCCAGTTTCCCTTCCAGGGCAGCACCTCTGGGCATATGGTCAGGCAAATCAGCTCACTCCATCCTGATTCTGCCCAGACAGGGACACAAGTGATTCATCCCTCTGGCAGATCAGCTGCTGACATTTCCATCTCTGTCTGCTGGGTTAGCTGACAGATTGCTGACATGATCCCTTTGTTTTCTCCCTATTCTCATCACATTAGAGCCACGAACAGAGCAGGTGAACACCTACTCTCTGCTACAGAATGGAAACACCATGTGGAGTCCACTTTACAAGTAGTTTCATTTTCAGACTATAAAAGTTAAGCACTCATGTTAAAAATATACATTGCAAAACTCAGACAAAAAAGTATCACAAGTCCTGAGGCACATGAATTTCACAGACAAATGTTATTTATCAAGAAGCACAAACGGTTTTGCAAAGATTTCACAAGGTTCTGCAAAAACACCTATGAACAGATCTTGATTCATAAAAAAATTAGATCACACCTGTTTTTTACTTAAATAAGAAGCAGCTTTAATTCTATGAGCTAAAGAATTTTAAATTTGCAACTTCCAAAAGGAAATGCATCTTTTTACAACAAATGAGATAAATAGCTTCAGGAGTATAAGAGTCTCATCTAAAAGTTTCTCTATCTATAATATAAGTATATATTAAATTTTTTTTGCTGCTTTCCAGATAGCTAAACTTTAGGCAAGTAAAACCTGTCATTACTCAACTGTAAAAACACAAAAATCTTAATTATATATAGGATTACCCAAATAAATCTTCCTAGGAATGGAACTTCAAAACCCCTACAGTACACAGAGAGAGAGGATGGACCTAGATACAGGATTGGCAGAATTTAAAAAGACCACTAGTGCTCAAAAAAAAAAAAAAAAAAAAAAGCAGTGGACCCATAAACTTCTGACACCACTAGACCAGACATTGCAGGGCACACAAAAACATGGCAAGCTATTTGTTTATTCATTCTTCACTGAAATCTCACTAATTTGTGACAATACATTGGGCTTTTTTCCCAGAGAATAAATCATCACAGGCAAAAAACATCCAGCATTTTGCACAGAGGTTTGTCTTACAAGGATAGTTAAAACCCCAAAATATTCTGCAACATCCCACACAAACCAGCCCTTTTTAATATACTATGCCTTTAATATGCCTATTTTAATTTACTCCAGAGACTGAAAAAATTCCAATGTGCCCACTCCCTCTTCTCTAGGCTACCATTCCCATTTTTGCAGTTTCTTAGACCTAGTGCACATAGCTGCTTGCACATAGCTAAAAAGTCCCTGTTAAAAACCAAGCAATTAATGATAGCCTCCAAAATTAAAACAAAATTAACTTTCCCATATCTTTAACCTCCTTTCTCAATATATTTGTTTCTTTTCAGTTTTAATGGGAGAAGGGGAAAATGGCACTCAGCACTGGCTCTGACAGAACTTCACAATTCATGACATAGCATCTAATGGGACAGTAGAAGAGAGTTGATTTGAATAATATAATTTCTAAAATGGGCTAAGAGGGGAATAGACAAATTTTTCTTGTGAAATCAAAATAATTTAAATTCATACTAACTTCTGGGTTTGAATTTTAGGTAATTTTGAAAACTTAATTCTACAGGTCAATCCTTGGTCCAATACCCTCCAGTATTCATATCCCACACTGAAATTCCCTTTTTTTTAACAGAAAAGCAAGGGTTTTCCTGATTCAAACAGCCTTTCAGTTTGTCTTAGGAAGAGAGACTTTAAAATGCAAAACTGAATTTGGCAGAAATCTTTTTATATTTTATAAAATAGTGACCTGCAAGTAAATTCAATTTGTGGTCAAAAGAGACACAATGTTTCATTCAAATGTATGGTAGGATAGCTCAAAGTGCCTGTAAAATGTGCTCACTGATGCAAATGCTTAAAACATTATCTACTGCCAGTAGCTGCACCACTGGCAGTAGACTACAAGTGCAGAAAATTTCTATCTACTATAGCAGAAAATGGACATTTTATACATGCTTATAACTGAGCAGAAAAAGCCTAGCAAAAGAAACAGAAGCATTTTTAATACACATAACAATAAAAATCAAATTTTAGACAAAAAATTTCATCTAGGATAAAGTCTTATCTTACTTAGAGCACACAGATTTAGAATAGGAACTATCTAAAGACAGGTTTAAGTTACTGTGTCCTCCATCTATGGCACAAATTTCTAAAGAGGTTTTTCTACTGGGTTATCTTTGTACTATTAACAATACTGTGCATATTTTATCACCACTTCCCTTTTGACAGAACTAGGTCTCCACAAACACACAGAAACCTGGAAGCAGAGTATAAGTGTTTAAAAGCAAATATCTCAAATATAAATCTAAACCACTGTAATTGTTTTTACCATTACTGGCCTTGTATTACATAAGGAAGTTATGCTGGATTTTCTTTCTAGTAATAGTACTGCAACAAGGAGCCAAAATATAAAGACTCCTTCTGAAAGCAAATCAAATTCTGTCATGAACCATTTTTTCTGCTTTGCACTGCTAATAAAGCAGTAGGGAACATGCCCAAATTCTGACTCTATAGGCTATGGACCCTTGCTATGAGACCAAAGAGTCTTACTATTCATAATCCCACTTTTTAATTAATTTCTTAATTAAATGTACTTTTAAGAGGATTATCTACAGAAATCGTTGAAGTTAGTGATGTTACATGCCTGGAGTCAGGATTTTCTGCATGTATGTTTAGGTGCTCCAACACCACAAAGGTCTGTGTCACTCAAGTTTTAACTCCCTTTAGTGACCTTTAGACCAAATAGGTCTAAAGGTAAGTGCAATTGGAAAAAAAATTCAAAGAAAGAAAAAACCCCGCTCCCTGGTCCATTCGGATTGGTGGTGTAAAGGTGATTAAGTAACAACCCAAGAAATATCCTTGTGAAAATGTATTTTTTTAATCCCCCATGCCTTAAGTGCTTTCAGGCAGCTCAGGAAGGACCAGGTCAACTTCTACAATACCAAGCAGAGTTCTGCTGTCAAGGATGTATTACTGAAAAGATACTTCTCCATCTAGCTCAAGGCATAGAGAATTTCATTTTGTTAAATCCAATGTATGCAGTTAGCAAGGTGAGCTATACTTCTGGAGCCAAGGCTAACCAATAACTAGATTCATAAATTGATCCCTTGCTATTTATGAGTGATTTAACAAGAACTGTAGTGGGAATTTTACACATGTGGCTGGCAGGGTGTCATTCTGTGCTCACTCAGAGTATTTATGCCTATGTAGGTACTGCAACCTGTGTATTGCAGGATGAAACTAAATATCTTAACACCTCAAAATGCTGCATGTACAAAAGCTGCTGTTAGTTTAAAGGGGAAAAAAATTCCAGAAACAGCAATTTAAAAGAAAGTCCACAAGAAAATGCTTTTAAAACATGTCATACTAGATATTTGCTTTGTAAACTGTGTTAGTCTTCAGTGAAATAAGTATTTGTTTATATTATTAAACAACAATTAAAGACATGTAACACAGTGAAATTTAATAAAACACACAGATAGCTTCCAAATAAATATGTAAATTGTGACTGAATTATCTTACAATATGAGAATAAAAAATGAATTAAGTAACTCTAAATAAATTCACACACATACACAAAGTACAAATCTGAGACAGATAAAAAATAACACCAAAAAGAACATTGCTCATTTATAATATTGACTGAGATAGTTTTAAGTCTTTCTTGTTATTTGTAAAGAAATTGTTGAGACTCCTGCACCTAAAATTAGACTTATATGTCAGTTACATTGTGTTCTTGGCTGCGACACCCTTGGCTGAGCAGCCCCTACACTGCACTCTCGTGCACTGATGTGGTAATGCAGCAGCTCACTGCTACTTGTTTCAATTATGTGCAGTCTCTTCTATACAGAGATGCACCATAGGAAAGGAGTGACATGGCAGTTACCAGCATGGGAGAGAACTCCTTGGACCTAATTTTTTGCTACTGGAGGATTCAGCAAGAAAAAAATTATTAACTCAAGTGTTCTTTTCTGAACTGGCATTGTCGATCAGGACTACTAAATACTTATTTTGCAAATAAAACTAACTGAAAGCAGTCAGACAAGTTGTTACTATCACAGTATGGTTCAACAATACTTATTCATAGAATAATAACAAAACCACTTATTTTTAGTGTAAAGACCCTACTATAACGGCTCAAGCAATTCTCTTTTGGCTGTAACAGGAATTGAGATACTCAATTCCTTCATAACAACGTGTGTTTCTTGGCTTTATCACACCTGCGCTTATCCTACGTATAATGACCATGACCACTCTGATGCACTTCTAGACCAAATTTAGTGAGTTGTTGACACGGCAGTGGTTGGTGAAAGGTTACACTCAATAATCTTGGGTGTCTTTTCCAACCTTAAGGATTCTGTAATTCTAAGTGCACCAATAACCTACTGCCATCACCTCAATCTTTCCATCACCTCAATCCTGCAGATGTTTCCAATTTTATATTCAGTTGTACTTATGCTTTTAAGGATGCACCAGGAATCCTAAAATAATTTTAAAACATTTGAATAATGTGCTATCGCTACTGATATGTTACAAAATCAACATTTAGAGACCCTGGGCAAAATTGTTTAGCTAATTTTTGATTATGCAATTGTAATGCTTATTTGCATATATTAGCAAAAAACATGCATTGAGGAAAAGAGGAAAGGGATTGATAGGGGATCATCTTAAAAAGCAATAAAATAGCTGTAATCCACAACAATGTCTAACAATAGAAAAACTCTAGCTGCAGTCCTTTCTGCAATGTCACTAATGGTTGCTGTGGAAATAATTGTCACTAACACAAAATTGAAAGCAGGGAGTATCTGGAAACTCACAGCTCAGTCTGCAACATCTCTAGTGTTAAATTTCTAATGTAAAAATTTCTCACCCATAAATCATATTCTCTCAGTCCTTTTCTGCCTCCCACCCAGCTGCACCTCCACCCACCCTACTTCAAGGCTGTACTGTTTGTGCAAGGTAATGTTCATCGCTGCATATAGTAAAATGATTCTACCTTCTGTTACCCAACAGTTCTTCTTTTTCAATCCATATCATTAATAGTTAGTCACAGAGCTATTATTCATTCTCTGAACTCCTAAAATGAGATATCACTGATAGGTTTATATCCTTAGCAACTGCACATAATATGGAGAACTGTATTTTACTCAGCCACGTCATCACACATTCCTATTTCTGCTTGCAAACAGACTCTTGTTGTTGTTAAAGAAAGGGTGTCAACAACAGGCTTCAACAGGGTATTTCATACCAGTTAATATGTACAGCATGTCTTTACCTCCCCAGCAATGTCACTAGTTTGAGTGACTGCAGCCTTTCAGCCCAAAAGTAGATTTCTCTACCAGCTAGTCCCTATTAACCCCTGATTCTACTGTAAAAGTATGCACAAGTACATATATATAAATATAGATATATGGGTTTGCCTTAAATAATTCTGTCTCCCTATATGTAGAAGCAAGTCAGATATGTTAAATAGTCTAAAATATTTGATCACATAGTGAAAAGTTCTCCTGTAAATATAGATGCTTATTTTAAAATTTTATATTTACTATATTTTACTTTAATTATTTTTTACATATTCTTTCATTTTACTCCATATGCCCCAAATAGAAGAAATAGGACTGTGACATTCTTTAAAGAAAATGTAATTGCTTCAATAGTCATAAGCAGATTTTATATGTACTAGGAAAGACTGTGCAGGATATGCAAAAAAATAAGCTATCTAACTTTACATACATGTTTGTATAAACATATTTTTCTATAATAAAGGAAGATGTTTTGGAAGACTTCTTTCTCTTATAACAAACATGAAGGAAGACTTTTTTCTCTTATAACAAACAGTGGTCTGCTGGTCTTTCAACATAGACCCAGCCGGGACAGACCCTCTCTCATACATGACTTATCCTTTTCCTAAGGCAGTAACAAAATTCATAAATAAGGCAAGTCATAAGGTCAGATGATTCTACAGTGGCACAAATACTTAAAAGCTAACATCTCTGTCAGAAAATTCTCCATTTGATGAGGAAAGTACCTTCACTGTTCAAATCCCAGTTTTGGATGCTTTTGGCCAGAACTGGCAGCAGATCTCTTGAAATTCTACATTCCTTTTAGGTCAACCATGCTTCAAAAGCGCCACAAGGAATCCAAAACCCACAAGCTTAACACAACTATTACCTCCTTACACAAGGGGAACCTTCCTTCATGCAGTGCTAGAGTAACACTCTGTTCCATACACAAACCTACCTGGTATGGTCTGCTCTCCATTTCCATATATGCAACAACCCCATGAGGGCTGAACAACCCCCCATGTTAAAAAAACAAAAACAAAACCAAGCCCTACAAAGCTTTAAAAATCATACCTGGAGTTACTTATTACAAAATACTACAATTTTGCTCCATTTGTACCTCTTTTTGTTGTTCTTTTCCCAGAGCCTCTCTTTCTTAAATCTTTCCTAAAGAAAGTCAGGGCCATTGCATCTTACGGTCAAAAATACTTTACCTGCAAAACAAAGAGATGGAATTACTTAAGTTTTGAATTAGAGATATGAGAACTACAGCAGTCACTGTTGCTCCTTCAGGCTTCAAAGACAGCCAGAAAAGACCATTACCCTTTTTCTCAAATGCTATTATCAACTCACACAGCACATGGTGGTTTTCTGTAGGCCTAGGTTTTCTGAAGGAAGGCAGAAATAGGGCAGCAGGTGAGGTAGTGTTTCTTGAGAACCACAGGGTAAAGCCAGGGTTCTGAAGGGATACCATTAATAGCAAAATGAGACTAAGATGTGTGGGGAAGTACTTAACACTTAAACTAGAGTATGTCTGTCTATACTTTCTTTTTAACAAAGAAGATTAAATTACAGAGAGCGCAAATTAAATAAATACCACTACCATATTACATGCCACCCCTACATCTATGAAAATGGTATTCTCAGGTATATATGAACTTGTTATGCCAAGCCTCTTCAGTAACTCTCCTAAAAAAACTGTATTTTTGGCCTTGAGACGTGGAGGATATTTTGTAACACCTGCAGCTGAACTTGTCTGTTGAACATAGATTCATGCATATATATCACACATATATTCACACAATTGCACATACAAACAGTTATCAACTATTCCATTTCTTCCTCACATTGAAAATGCTCCAGAAGTCTCTCTTGTCAGTTATCTTTACTGAAAATAGAAAGGAATTGTTTTTATTAGCAAATACTTTATTGTTATAATCACAGTTATCCATTCCTTTAGTTAGTTGCTATTGCCAATGGAGATTATTCTCAGTCTTTCCCCAGTGACGCTCTATTTGTCACTATTCTGGGCATTAATCCAAGTCCAAAGATAGGAATGAAAATTATAGGCTCTTCCTACATAGCTTTCCTTTTTAGCAACTTCATGCAGGCTCCACATTAGCAACTTCTAACTTCTCTCAAATTTCTTCCTACATAAGTCATTCTCCAAACAGATCAAAAGTGGAAAAATTCAGCTCAATGCTCAAAGGGATTTTATCCTTTAACTTCTTACTGAAAATACTTCTTTTTCCTTTTTTTTTTTCAAATTCAAATAAAGGTGTTAGTTGGGGGGGGTGGTTGGTTGTTATTTACTTGAAGCATTTTCTACAGCACACACATTAATATCTGAGATAAAATATTAATGGATCTTTCTTCACAGTAGTTCCATAAAATGGAAAATACCATTGCCCTCATTTTAGCAGTAGAAAACTCATGCACAGATAGTGAATTGCATGTGCAACATCATAAGAGAAGAATATGCTGAAATCAGGAATACCTTTCTGAAGATACAATCCTTTTCATTCCCAGTTCTTTCCAGGGTTTTGGAAAGTATTGCTATATGTTTTTACTGTTGTTCTATGATGTTAATTAAATGGAGTGTTGAATGTTTATTTGATCTAATTCATCACACTATATTAATAGATAAATCTCAATAATGGGCCATGATTAATTCTGCCAAATGTTAACAAACAAAGAAGTTGGAAAAGCTAATAATAATAATATGCATTAAGTAACCAGTAAAAAATAGGTAACCAAATTTAATTCTCTCCCAGTCTGAATTAATTGACAGCAAGTCTATTTTGAAGCAGGAGACAGAACTAAGGTGTCACTGTAACCATCTGTCATATAAGCTTTGACAAAGAGGAGAGATTTGTAAGGTACATCCACATCCTACTGCTAATGGAAAATCTCTGTGTGTTGTATGGAGCCCCTACATACCAGTAGGAGTAGGTTGGACCAAACACTGCTCTCTACATGTTTACCAAATCTCTTGGTTTACATCAAGTTGATACTTAAAAGGAGATCTACTGTTTTACTGAACTTCAGTGGAAACTATATTTGCACGTAGCTCTTCAACCTCTAAAATAAAATCAACAGCTCTTGCCAGATACTTCTTGGCTGCATTTCACAATGTAATGTTTTAATTTAGGATTAAAATTAGCAATCAAATATGATTACGAAGTGAATAGTGATTGGGAAGCACTTAATCACCTAAGATTAAACATTAGGATTGGCAAATCAGAAAATGCTTCTGAAAGAAAAAATGAAAGAGGTTGCAAATGTAGTCAAAAGAGAAGCTAAACGGCAGGGAAATCATTAGCAAAATAATACTTGATAAGCCTGATTGCCTCCTACTTATTTTTGCCCAACCATTTAAAAATTTTCCCTTCCCACAGTCCTTTCTAGTTTTCTCCCTCTTTCTTCCTTCCCCTGGTTAGTCCTTTTGGCAGGACAAAAACTATCTATTCTTCCACTCCTAGTCAAAAGAAATCAGTCTTTCACTTACTAATGGATTCCAAACCTGCATTACTGAAGAACCAACTACAGAATTTATGCAAACAAGTGTGCCACATCTACAAACAACAAAAACACACAAGAAGCATAACAAAGTAATCCATTACATCCTACAGGTATATGGATTTGGTTAGCTCTTCTGCTATATTCATACAATACCATAGAGTATTTAGGAGTTTCACCACTGACTGCTCTTTGTCCAAGGTTTCATCATTATATTGTCTCTATAAATAGTATTTTTAAATAATGAACAAGTGAAAACATATGGGGAATTAATAGTTTCTAAAAGGATAACAAAAATATTATGTCCCTTGGTACATATAAAATAAACTATAATCAGTTTACTGATGGTAACATTTTATACCATAAATAAGCTAAATACTTACATTGCATCATTCAAACACCAACTTCCTTGATCAGATTTGTGGTATTTTATCTCACCACTCTGCATAGAGAGAAACATGAGTTTGAAAGCGGTCAAGGCTCATAACTGGACAGACAGTTGTAAGGAATTCCAGCTTACAAAGATGGTCCTGAACAAAAGATAGGACTTGGACTAATCTCTGGCACAATCTTAATTACTCTAGATAAGTTTTGTCATGTTTTTATAATACGACACTCTATCATTTGATTTTTATTTTCCATGGCTGATAAATCGTTTTGAGCACGGTAAGACTCCCACAATGGATTCAGAGGCCGCTGCGAGCCTTTCAGGTGCCGGCGCGGCGGTGGAAAGCCGTCCCTCCCCGCGGCGGCGCTGCGGGGGCAGCGCGGGGCAGCAGCGCCCCCTGGTGCCCGGCCGGGCAGGCGCTCGCCGGGGCGGGAAGGCGGAGCTGCGAGGCCCCGCAAAAGCGCTGCGCTCCTCAAGCCTCGCTGGGGGAGCTCCTCGCTGTACAGCTTAGAAATGCGTGGTATGAGGATAGACTGAGCAAGAACCACTCCGTTCTGCAAAGAGGAGTTAAAGACAAAGAACTTCATTAAAGGATCCATATGGTGTACTAGGGATACAAGGGATTTGCATGTCAAAAGATGAGGAAAGGGGTCTGTTTACACGCAACAGTATATTGTGTTCTACACTAGAAGAAAAATGTTGAGTAGATTGAACTTAGTTTTTCAAATAAACCAGGAGCTTACCATATTAAGGGCAGCGTTTTTACGCTACTACAAGTAATCAGTTCACCATCCACTCTGGAAAATACAGAAGATAAATTCCCTAAAAAGGAAGAGAATCGTGCCATTGACTAGGATTTGTTCTGAAAACATTCAAGAACGAAAGAACAAAAAGCACAGCTGAAACAATGAGCACTAGTAACAGAAATTAATACTGTAACACCTAATTTAATTCTTTGAAAATAAAAGCACATAAGCAGTAATCAAAGAAACTTGGTTTACTTCTGGATAGGATCTGTTAAGGCACTGGAAAAATACTATAGTGAAAGCTCTAGGATTGCACATGGCCTCACGTTACCAGTGAAACAGTAACACCCAGCAGAACACCAGCGCATGCAATATTAGCATCTTCTGCTACAGATCAGAAACAGATCAATTCAGCTAACAAATGGGTAACAGTGCCATTACACTCAGCATCAATCAATACCATGCATGAGGCAAAAAACTATGAATACTTCACAAAACCAGCTCTAAATATAATGTAAATATAAATATAAGCCTGCCAAACATACTTCTGTGGCCTTACCTTGTGTTCTCTGAACACTGAATGCCTTCAGGGTAAGTTATCAGTCACTTGTGCCTTACTTTCTTGCCTCTAGTTCTCCTACTTCTCTTTGGATCCTTTAATCTAAAATCTTTTCTAGCAATACTTCAAGCAAATCCCAATTTTAGTAGCTTCCTCCTCACTCAAATTCTGGCTCATACCCAGTAAACAATCAAGGAAACACAACTGACTCCTGTTCAACCTCTTTTTTCCCCCAAGAAGGGTAGTCCAGCAGTTAAGAATGTGGTATCCCCTTTAATCCCAGACCCTTAGGTACCACAAGCACAGTTAGCTGCTAACCCATAGGCTGTCACAGCACTCACCTTCCAGTAATTGGAATATTAAGCAACCATTTATTCTCTGAATTACTTTTTCAATTCTAGTAAAGAAATAACAGCAGACCTGCTGTGATTCAAAAGTACCCAAGGAAAAAAACTTCCAAGCTTCTGGAAAGATGAAAGAAACTTCTAGGAAAGCAAATAACCAGTTCTTTTTGGACTCATACACTTTAGCTGAAGAATTATAGGGTATAACACAGCAAGGCAGTTCCCAGTTCAGAACCATGAGTTCTTAGTATGGTTCTCTAACAGCAGTGTGCCTGCTCTCTAGGTTTCACTGGCTATTTTGAACTAGAAGAATTTCAGTTTTGATTTTCCAGCTACAGATCTCATAAGTTAATGAGTCAGAGTGGCAAACAGTGAGTTTACATTTCAAACATGTGATAAGAAAAATTCATATGTAAAGCTTCAATTTCTCCTAGTTGGTTTTATGTGAGACTTAAATTAAATAAACAGTATATTATTTGTCACAACCAACTAGAAAGGTGTAGCCAGTTGGAGTTCAAGATTTTGTTTTCCCTCCATGTTTCCTTTGACCATTACAGTGCAGGAAAGGAGGCAGAAAATGTTATCATGTAAGACTGAAGCTTCAGGATCCACAATGAGAACCATCAACAAAAAGCTACCAACACTGCCTACACAAGACTTGTCAATTATAAGCTTAAAGACACTGTTTCTCCAAAACAGACTATGGTACCTTCAACTTGCAGGAGAGGAAAAGCTGTACTGATAACTTCCAGGTCAGTTATACAGCTTTTGTCCACCAACTTCACAAATACTACAAGTTCTTATGAAGACCAGCTTAGAAGTTTTAGGATATAAACATTTTCCTCAAACCATAATTCTTTTGAGTAGCTTCTGTAAAGCTCTATACACCCTTACAGGAGACCAGGTGCTTGGTATTTCTTAAGCTCTCTAGCTACCAACACAGGCAGGCTGCCCACAGCTGTCATATTAGGAGGCTGCACTGCCCTGCAGTCCTGATTGTCCTTGCAGGCGGCACAGTACAGCCGGACAGTTTCCATTCATTGCTCACGTGCATCATCAAACAATTCTCAACAAAACCTTTTTTAAAAATGGTCCATAATCTCTTTCTGGCAGACTGTTATGTGTCTCACAATGAAATTAATTTGCTGTTGAAAACATTAGCCCTTTTTGAATATGTTTGCCTCAAAGACACTATTAAAAAGTAAAAGGTTACTGACCTTTTTACAAAGGACTAAAGAATCTGACATTAAAGTCAGATCATTCCTTACAAAGGATGCTCTTTTTTCCTGTTTTATTACTTCATTTAGAGATAAAAGGAAATATAGTCTTCTTTATATGTCAATTTGCATCACATGACTTATTTTTCTAGGCCAACTTTGTGTCTAATCTTGTATCTTTGATCTTATATGGTTTCAGATGACACAGACATTCTTGGAGAACACAAAGAGCTTATAGTATTGACTCTTCTTTGGTTTTTGTTAATGCCTTGTTTGCTTTAATATATTTAATGCTTGTGAAAGATGACAATGGTTCCATTGGCATTTTGAAATCTAGTTCTCAAGCAGTAACACTGGCAAAACAGAAGTTGCAACAGTGTAGGCTTCTCCACAAAGCTCTGCCAACACCATCCACCACCATCTCACCCTATTATTTATTACAGTGTGCACACCTTGCCCAGTGGGGATGGCAGGCATGTTTGTGCGTGGTTTCCTGGATCGTTCTTGGAGTTCTTTCAGGCAGCCATATCAATGTCACATGTGCCATTTTCCAATACCACTAGTACCACTGACATGAAGCAAATACTTAGCACTACCTTCTCCAGCCACAAATTCATTTATGATTTCAAGATGAATATATCTGATCATCCCAAATCATTATTGCTTATATTTTGCAGTCACTCTATTGATAATTCAATTTAAGGCATATTCTCTGTCTAGTCCTACTTGTAGAAAGTGTTTTGCCATGGAAAATTTCCCAAGATACTCTCCAGTAAACAAAAAACCACTCCTTTTTACTTTGTCTGTTCTGGTTTTATTGTGATTGCTCTTCCCACCCAGCCTCACATTTCTGTGGATCTTCAGGATTCTCTTGCTGAATTTCTGCTCATAAGTACTAAAGGTACTAATAAAGATTCCTTTTCGGTGTTTGTTGCTCTAACTCATTTTGGCCTCCCTAGTATGTTTCTGCATTTCACAAAAATTTATGTTTCTTTCTGTTTCCTTTCTTAGGCACAAATTCTTTTGTGCATATCATTTTTGAAGGTGCCACCTGCTTTGGGTTTTTTTATAATTGTCTCCTGTGGTTTAATTATGTTGGCATCCTTCAGAGCTTGATCCTGCCCCACAACCAGAGTGGTAAACAATTGTACAAACTGTCCTACAGCAAACTCTCAAAGAACTTAATGTAAACAGTCGATTACAGACTTGCAGGGCACCCTACAATTTTATTCACAATGTACTGCAAATCTTAAGGCTAAGACTAAAACCAGTATTAACCATTCTAGACAATAACCACATACCAAAGCACAACAAGAAACACAGAGCAATCCAAGAAATCAAAAATTGCTCTCATAGTATAGGAAAAGCATCTCTGCACAATCTTTGGGGAACTGTCTATTCCTTTCCCTAATTCACTGTGATTATACTGAATTAAAACTGAAGGTTTATAAACACTACTTGGAATCATGCCAGTGTGACCAATAGAAGTAAAATTTTAAATAAGTGGGTGCCACAATCAGTCACCAGCCCCCTTATGTGCTAAGAGCTGCATAGTGGGAGCTTGACTTAATTTGTTAAAAAAAGGCCTGAAGGATGTATCTGATTAATTATAAGGTTATACAGGAGAAAGTATTTACACAAAACAGAAATTATTTTCTAAGGTAACTAATACATACTCCAAACAACAATTAAAACAAAATCACATTATTCAGGGCACTATTATAGAGCATGTGGGTGTTAGATACAGAGGCCTTGTGAGGAAATTGCTACAGTACTAAACATAGAGAGTCTGGTAGAAGACTATCTTGAAAACCTACTATATGGCTTATTACACTCTGCTTTGATACAGCTTAATTCTCTGGTTTCAAACAGAATTCTTTGTACAGTCCGAGAAAGAAAATAACATTGCTACAAATCACAGGAATTGCATCTTAGGCCTCTCAAAGTTTCTTTGCTGAGTCATGTCATCTGACTAGTCACACAAGAATACATGTCAGCTTGTAGCTTGTCATGGAGATGATTAGAGATTTTTTTGAAGGAGCTGAAGCTAATGTGCTTAAGCTATCGAACAAAAATGTTATATATGCTCTTTATGTGCACTTTGTTCTCCATATTAAATCATATGCATCATAGATCTTTAAGGACAAAGTTACTGATGCACACAGCACATGTGCTCCTTTAACCACCACAGTTTACCCTAGCAAAATATTATCAAATATAAGAGTTCTTAAGACTATAGAAAGGAAATTAGCATGCTCTATTTTCTCTGCTATTTAATTGTGATCTCTCAGGCATTTTTTTCCCCATCATGATTTAATCTTGTTGAAAATTTTGAGTCCACATTCTGATGATGCCCTCTAGTAATTGGAGTATGTTCCTAAAGTTAGGTAGACTTTTTTTTTTTTTTTTTTACTCTTGTAGGCCCTACATTTTTTGTTTGGCAATACTTCACAAAATTAATTACTGCCTCCAATTTTTTATCAATGCCAACTACTTCCTACAGGTTTTGGTTTAACATGTATGTTTCTTTGTGTGGCTTCTTCCACATTTCCAAAGCGTATTTCTGCTGGACGCTGCTTGGTCTCAGCTCGGTATCTAGCGACTGAACTTTCAGCACTGTCATTGTGCATCTTTTAATTAGTTTGGCCTCTTCCCATACTTTGACTAGAATGTTCTTTATCTGATTGATCACTCTTTACAGCAGATTACCCTTCCTGAGGAGAATAGCGAGGCCTTGCCAACAACACCGATATTGAAAAGCAACCACAAATTAGC
Organism: Zonotrichia albicollis; assembly: GCF_047830755.1. NCBI lineage: Eukaryota > Metazoa > Chordata > Aves > Passeriformes > Passerellidae > Zonotrichia > Zonotrichia albicollis. The sequence goes on from NC_133828.1 coordinate 28,723,166, forward strand.
AGCTGTGACATCGGACCTGGATTTTGTTACACATCCCACCGAGAAATCTTTACTGGTTGTCTCGGGGTAAAGAGGGATTGGGTGAACTTGGAATCTTACAAGTTGAAGGCAGTGAAGCGCTTACTTTCTGGAATGTTTCCAGTGAAGGGACCGCCCGGAGGAGGGGCCGCGGTCTCACAGCCCCCTCCCGCCCGTACGAGCTCTCTGGGTGCTCCTCCCGCACCTGACATCGGTCCCACGGGTCCCTGCAGCCGCGGGTCGGGTCGCGCCGGGCTGGGTGCCGCCGGAGAGGTGCACACCCGCCTTTCCCACACGGCGGAGGCGCCGCGGGGCCGCTCCGGCCCGCCTGAGGGGAGCCCGTGCCGGGCGCGCGGGCCGGGCCGCACCGGCGCCCCCCGGCCCAGAGGCGCCGCGAGGGACGCGGCGCGGCCGCCCCGGGCCCGTCGGCCATGGAGCCGCCGCCGGCCGCCGAGCCACCGCCGGCCGCCGCTCGCCAGGTACCGGGCGGAGACTGGGGGCAGGCCAGGTGTGGGACTGTGCGCGGTCCAGCGAGCCCGCCGGCACCCGCCGGACTTGGCTCCGCGGCTCGTGGGGCGGGGATGGGTGTGAGGAGCGCCGCGGCCGGTTGCGGCGGCTCAGGACGACCGGCCACTGGAACGTCCCCGCTCCGCCGTCGAGCGGGCGGCAGCGATGGCCTTTTCATCTCTGTTCAGTTGCCCCCGAATTCGTAGGAGGAAAAAAGAGTCCTAGGTACCACGCCGAGGGAGAAATGCGGTCTCGGAGACCTCACCTTGTGAGGCAGGGGAAGGGCGGCTGCTCGGCACGGCTGAAATTCGGTGTCGCGTGAGCGCCCCATCTCCTGAGCCGTGCCCCAGCGTCTCCTGAGCCGTGCCCCAGCGTCTCCTGCCCTGCCCGCTGCTGTCGCTGCCCTAGCGGGTGGCCTTGGCTTTCCCACGGCTCGCAGGGGCCCCAGGAGAGCACCCTGCGAGAGGCGGACGCCTCGAGTCCCTGTCTCCCGCGTTGTGCAGCTCGCTGGCCGAGCTCCCAGCTGGCATCCCTCCCTGTCTGCGGGCCAGGGACACCCTCGGGAGCGCTGCTCTTCACGCAGGAGCCGTTTCACCTCTGTCACAACTTTTTGTTGTCTTTTCTTTTTGCCCATTGAAATATGTCCCTTCCAGCTGGACAAAGGGACCAGGGCTTAGCAGCGCACATTGTGTTGATTTCTTGTAACAACTGAAGAGAGGGAGCTGGACTGTTCTATTCACTGCAATTTCACCTGTACTGTGCTGTTAGCAGAGAGCATTAGAATTTCAGGAGAGAATGACTGTGATGCTTCTGTTGCTGAAATCAGTAGTGAAATAAAAATGTAGCACAAGTCTAGATATGAAACAGCTGAGGGAGAATGTTACTTATGAAACTATGTGATATGAGAAAGATAGGAAATAGTGGTTAGTTTTTCTGTGATGACACAAAAGACTTGGGGACACCCAAGTGAAAATACTTAATGGTAGATTCAGAACAAATTAAATTACCTGTCTCTTTCTAGGATGCATAATTAAAACATGGCACTCACTAATGCATGATATTATACATGCTAAAACCTATGCAGTTTCTAAAAAAGGAAAAATCAAGCAGCTGTCCATTTAGAAGTGTGATGCACCAAGAACACAACCACTTTGGGAAGTCCAAAATACACAAACTGAGGAAAGCTGGGAGAGGAAGGTTTGCTAACTAGCTATTTTCTATGGTCTTACGCTTTTCCCTAGGCACCTTTCATGGTCATCACTCAGCAATGGGATACCACGCTACCCTGGGCTTTGATCTGAGACAGTATTATGTTAGTGCTGCTTAAGGATTAAAGGTTCCACTTAAATGTGTAGCCGTACTAGAGGCAGGAAATCTTATGCTTGTCAGTTTATGTGTCTATCTACAGATGACTTCGATTTTTTTAGTAATTTAATTTTTTTTCCCAGGACTGTTAGAGGCAAGCATTTGAGTTTGTAGAACCTGCTATATGTGTTAGATAGGCTTCTGCATCCATGAAATAGTGGTGTTACCTTCATACTTAGTACACAGAACATAGGCAAGCATTTTATTCACTAAATGCTTGTTCCTCTCTTGAATTTCACAACTTCAGGTAAAGTATGATCTTTCTGATTAATAATTCTGAAATGTTCTCTGGCAGCACAGTGGTGATCTAATGAGAGGATTACTGCATATTTATTAAAAAGCTCCTTTATGAAGATACAAACATTAATTTTTGAGGCTACTGGCTAGACATTGTGCTCTGAACTTTGGTTCTTTCCCACAGAAACTTTCTGGGACCAGTTGATTTTATGGTGTCATTAACTATTCATAATTAACTAAACCATTGAATGGCATAGAAATATTTAAAATACTGGATAAAACCTTGGATTAGAGTATGTTAAGATGTTGGCATGCTTTACTAGTAAGTCTTGAAATTAATTTCATTTCCCTGATTCAGGAACTTCTTTTACTGACCAATTGTATTAGCCAAAATATTTTCAAAAATACTTGATTCACATATCTGCCTTTGAAACATGACTAAGAATGTCTTTGTGTAGCAGCCTACCTCTGAGTTTATATATATTTCTCTCCTTCCACTTACTATTTTTCAGAGAATTACAGAAGATTATGGGTCAGACTTATGCAGGAATTAGCTGCTTAATACCCCTTTGATTTCTCACTGAAAAAAATGGGATTTACTTATCAAAATACCTCTACAAATCTCAGTCTATGACAATTTTAAAAAATCTTTAATAGACTATGTGAAAAATACTTGTTCTCACTTATTTTTCTGATGTATAATGTTTTCCTTGTCTTCCTGAAATAGGTAGAAACAGATGACCAAATAGCCCTCCTTAGTAAGCCCAGGAATAAAGGAGGAAACAGTGATCTGGCATCAGCTGGATTTAACATTATTAATTCAATCATAGGATCAGGCATTATAGGTAAATCTCTTTTCTTTACTGTCCTGTATTCAGCCTTGTTTATTCATGCATGACTATCCAGTTTGGACAATAACACTGATTCCTTACTTTCTGCTGTTGTTTTTAAAGATTTTTCTCTGTATTTATTTGCTTACTTTGCAAAAATGTTGAGGTGTCAATTGAGACCACACCTTAGTGATAAATACCTCATAGTCTCTTGGCCATAATGGTCAGACAGGTTGGGCAAGGGCTGCCTGATCTTCATACTTAAGCAACACTTTTTCCACTGAAAATTATATTGTGGAGATAATTAGGCGTGCTGGTCCAGTTTGGGAGATTACTAGCATTCTTTAAAATCTGAGTTTTTCTTTATTTTGACTCTCACAAATAAATATTTGGAAAGAGTCTTCTAGAATCTCTCCTTTTCTGCTTTGCAGGATTGCCATATTCGATGAAGGACGCTGGTTTTCCTCTAGGAATACTGCTTTTGTTTGTGGTTGCCTTAATCACAGGTACTCTAAAGGCAGTTTCTGTTGTAAAGATAAAATTAGTCATGCAATATTTTAGCTTATCTTGAGCTTAATGATACCTTAAACAATTTTGACAGTAAAAATGACTTAATTTTTTCCTTACCTCACTAATCTCTTCCGCAGATGAGTAAAAGTAGAGAATTACACTGTACAACATATGAAGTTGCTTTTTGACTGCATTTATTTTCATGAAGCCTTAGTTTCCTAGTCAAGGTTACATTTGAAAGGCTCTTCTTATTTTTGCCCTCATAATCACCTGTTTGAGTCCACTGTTAAGACTGGCCTAATTAAGAGACTGAATCCTGAGAGGGTTTTATATGACTTTTAAAAATCGACCACAAAATGAAAACCTTTCATTGTACTATGATTTTAAGTATTTTTCTTCCAATATGAGCCTATAGCTCCTGGATTTAATGGATTGAGAGATTTTTTGAGATTTCTCATTCCTGCTCTTCCTAGTGCCACTGCTTTTTTTTCTAGAGCCTTTTTTTTTTTTTTTGTTAGAGGAGTGAAAGAAGGTGAAAAGTAATCAACCACAAGTTGGCTCATGTCGTCTTTAACGGTAATTTTATGTTTTAACAGATTATTCCATTATATTACTGATCAAAGGAGGAAATCTGTCCAGTACCAAAACCTATCAAGAGCTGGTCAAAAAAACCTATGGTCTTGTAGGTTATCTAATCCTTTCAGTTCTCCAGTTTTTATATCCATTTATTGGTAAGATCACATAAAATATAAATGTTTAAGTTTTATGAGTAACAAGCTTTTTCACATTACTTCATCATTTCACTGATTGAATATTAAGAACTATATAAAGAATGTACTGTATAAACTTCTTTGCTATTTAAAAAAATTAAATTTATTTTGTGGGTTCTGAAGAATGAGGAGTAATTCAATGAATTGAAGGATCAGAATAATAGAGTTGAACTGAAATGTAATAGCGGAGAAATTCATGATTGCACATATGAAAATTAATGACCAAAGTAGCTAGAAAAATAGCAAAGGAGATTCTGTTCTAGATTGAGCAGCAGAGCACAAAGTTGATGTGCCTGAAAGAAAAGGAAAATATGAATTTAGGAGTATACTGAATGAGTATATTTTCAGAGATGCGATGTTACTGTAATTGGAGAAGCCACTGTTTAGCTCTTGCTCTTCAAAAGCTTTAGTTCGGCTTCATACCCAACGAAGAACTGGGAAATTAGGCACTCGAGGCCCCTTGGAAGAAGAAATAGTAAATGAAGCAAAAGGTATAATCTGGGCAGGAATTTATTAGACCAGAAATTTGAAATAAAGTTCTGTTCTGAATCTGTCTCCTGCTGTAGCAACATAAATCAAATCTTAAATAGTCTTGATATTTTCACACATGGGGCTGCAGGATGAGATGACTTGAGGTATCAAGAGTCTGGACTTGGTGATCATGAAGTCAGAATCAAAATTCCTGTTTGGGTCTGGCTACAGATACCTGAGATTTTTAAGGGTGGCAAGTTGCTGTTAGTGCAGGCATTAATGCTTAGGTGGTACTTGTTTAAGAAAAAGCAAAAAAGGAAGTGTTAAAGAATTATTTTTTTAAACCTGAAGCTTTCAAATTGTTGCTGCTAGCCAGAGTTTATCTTAGAGGGATAGCGGCATGTAATCCTGAAGTCTACAAAATGTGTGTATTCAGTGTTAGTCAAATATTGTGCATATGACTTGTACTAACAAAAAACATATTTTCTTTAAGCTATGATCAGTTACAACATAATAACAGGAGACACTTTAACTAAAGTTTTTCAGAGAATTCCTGGAGGTAAGATACATTTAAATATTTTAAGAGTGGGGGATTATGGATTGGATAGAAGCGTAGCATAAGTATTTTGCAATTACCTGTACTATAGCTTCTAAAGTACTCTTAAGTTTAGTTCAAATTAAGGACTTGAAGCATATGTCTATGAGTGGGGTTTTTTGAGTTTGGTTTTTTTTCTTTAATAAGCCTTTCCCAAATAAAAACTATGAATCCTAGTCCTTGGCTATCAGTGGACTCAGTGTCAGTGAAGAGACCAGATGCTTCAGTGAAATACTAAGCAAATAGAAGTGAGTCTTCCACAGTTGGGTATTTACAAAATTATTGGGTTTTGTATTTTCTAAAATAATAATAGTGATAAAAATAATAATTTAAATAGTGAAGCTGTACTTCATCTAGTGAATAATTCTGTATAGGTTGCAAATAATATAATGAATGTAATGCTTTTTAAATCATGCCCCCTTGTTTCTTATCCTGTGCTCTAAGTTTTCACAGCAGCATCAGTGGAGCAATTTATGTATGTGTTTGATATCTACTTTAGCACAAAAGCAGCTAAATTAAAACATTCTTCACTGGGAGATTAAGCTGAGAGAAAACACACCTGTAATGAGGTGGAAATGTGAATTTGTATGAAGTGTTTCATTTCCACAGGAGAGCTGTAATTTTCAGCATGTGAAACCTGAAAGGTGGATGTAAGTTTGTCACACTGTGTTGTTCTGTGAATAGCTGATCAAATTGATAGTGACAGTGAATATCTAATACTTGATATATTATATTACTTCTGTAAAAGGGGGAATCCCCAGCATGGCAAATCTGATTACCTGTGCAGTAGAATACCTGCCTGGAAAGAGGTGGGAAAGCTTTATAATCTCCCACAGAGGGAACAGAACACTGAGTTTTCCATGTCAATTGCCAGTCACTTTCCAGCCATTATTTTTCATCAAGTATTCATTCAAGCCAATGATTTTTGGCGGCCTCACTGAAACATGGAGATGTTTTATTTTAGGTTGTCATTGGCTTGAAAAAGCCCGCCAGTTGTGCAAACAAGTCCCACTGATGGCATGGAATATTATAAGAGCATTGTTGCCCTCGCGTGGTAATCTACTTTGCAAGTGGAAGCCAGCTGATAGTAGGAAAGGAGGTGACCAAACGAAACCTCAAAATTAACTTATTTTAGGCCATTTCTTAGAGAGCAATGCTATCCTGAACAGCACAGTAATTGATGTCAACCCAGAGTATCAAAAAATTCTCAAGACTAAATGGCAGAAAGAAGGAGAATTTTTTTACTTTCAGTCTCCCAGCGTTGACCCAGACATAATGAAAGACATGAATACCAATCTATATGTAGGAATTCAGACTTTGCAATTTTGGTTTAATATATCCCATATGTTATGCATTTGGTTTGAATTTGCAGAATTCTTGTGTTTCATGCTTTGCATGGCTTTCTCAGTGTTAGTTAATGTCTAGTTTTCAGTGTTACTTAGCCTGAGTAAAGGGAATAAAAGCTTGAACACCAACAGTTTGTTACTTCTAACCTTTCAAATGTAGCTAATATTTTCCTCAAGTTAGTCTCTTAAAGAAATAAATTATTTTCTTTTTTGCTTTAGTTGGGGTGGATAACGTGCTTACCGACCGTCACTTCATAATTCTTCTTACCACCGTCATCTTTACCTTACCTATATCTTTATATCGAGACATAGCAAAATTGGGAAAGGTAAATCATAACAGCAGTTGATTTTTGGTTTATTGTTCTGTATGCTATTGAAAATAAATGCCAGTCATAACTTTGTGTAAATAATTAACAAATTGTTCAAAGGACCGCCTTTCAGCAGCTTGCTGACTGAAGTCATGTTTTTACCTTTACAGGTATCTCTTCTTTCTCTGGTTCTAACCGTTGTCATCCTGGTTGTTGTGATGGTGAGAGCAGTAACCTTCAGTCCACAAGTGTGAGTATTCTTACACTTGCCACAAAGTGAATTTTATTCATATAGAATTTGTTATTTCCCTGTTGCATTTACCTGCGTAGTTGTGGAACATGCCTGCATTTGAAAAATCCCTATAAACAGTAATACAATGAGCAGCTAAATATACTTCATCCTTTGTAATCTTTTCTTCTGTTGGGTATAAGCAAATTTAAAGAAAGTCTCAAAACCCCTAGAGATAAAAGGGGCATTATGGATGCCTAATAGCAGGTGGGTCCTGAATTTCCTGAATTGGCATGTGAGACTGTTGGTCGTTTGAGGTTTTTTTTTTTTTTTATTTTTTCGTTATTATCAGACTGCCTATATTTACAATCATTCAAATAGCTACTGTCTTAGGAATATTTCTTTTTCTGATAAGATAAATATAATAATTTCATAATAAAAATAAAACACAAATACTGTGATTTTTTTTTAAACAACATAATAATAAAATCTTTATTTTGTCATTTGAGAAAACTGTATGATACCAAAAACTCTTACTCATGCATACTCTGGAAATAATATTTAACATTGGACATTGGAGTGTTCTAGACAATTTAGTTCACATAAGTATGTGTTGTGACAATATTTTTATTATTATATTGCAAAAAAGTGCTACTAATCTATTATTTTTCCTTAAAGGCTTAGAAGGGCTGTCTTTCTTCTCATCCTTTAAATGTATAGATTTATTAATAAAGATGAAAAATTCTACTTCTGAACGTGCTTTTTTGTTTATTGGAACAGATTTATATGCGATTTCTTATGTTTCCCTCAGTAGATTCTTCCACCAGGATTGTTTCAGCAGTGTTAGGCACAATTGTTCAGTTGTATTACTGCTGTGATACATGGGTTAATTGCAGGGTATTCAGGTTTAACGGTAGGGAGATGCCTAGAATAGCAATTTCTTAAGTTATACCAGATGATGTTGTCTATCATCCACAAAATCTCTCTCAGAACAGTGTGGAACTTCCCTCCTCACCATATTTCTGGAGCAGCATGTTTTTCACACTGTGTGTCAAAGGGGTTTTTAAAAGGTTAATCTCAAAACTCCCTGTTAAAAAAGGAAGAAGCTATATATAATAGTTACTGATAACCTTGTTACTATGGTAACATTTCTTCTCCACAGTTGTGATGCACTGAAAAATATGGAATGTATGGTTTTATTTTTTCTTACAATACATGCTGTTTGGTCTTGAGTGATTCTTGAAGTTTTACTTCTTAATTCTTTAGAGACTTCCATTTCTGCCTTTACACTTTTTGTTTTCAAAAATGCATCTACCAAGTTGATAAACAGTTGGCAATTTTTTTTCCTCACCAACATTCTCTTAATGTCTATTTTTACTATCTTTGCTATTTTTATTTTACAGTTAGACATAGTTTTAACAATTAAAGTATATGTCTATCTTCTACTTTGTTGTATTGTGGTATGGATTTTTTTTTGCAATGAAAAGAAAGAATACTTTCATCAAGTGAAACAAGTGAATTAACACTTTTACTTTGAATCCTTATTAAAATACAATGGAAGTCAGAGTTCACAAAGAGATTTTTAAAAATCATTATTGCAAGAGCACAGTCCTTGTATCTGTCACATAGGAAAAGAATTTGTACAATCCTGGATAAAGGCTCAATGGGGACAAGAATATTTAATCCCTAGAATTGTTATATGACAGAACTGATTATGTGCCTGCCATTGACGACAGGTGATTGCCAAGAACAAACTAGACAATTCCATGGTTTCCCATTCCAATCCTTAACTGGCCTTTTCTTATGAATTCTTCCTGTGTATGGCTCCAGTTCATATTGGTTGCTTCTTGGCCTAACCACAGTGAATATGAGCAGCAAACTATTTATGCTTTTTCAAGTGCTTGAAAAACATCTCTAAAAAAGCTGTAATTTGACCCCCTTTGGGATCCTTTCTATAGACTAAATAGGCACAGTTCCTTTAGGGTTTCTTTTTTTTGTCATTTCCTGTGCTTCTAATCATGCTCAATGGCTGCCTCTTTCTTCTGCAAATTAAAGTAGAATCATGGTACCCCGCCTGCCAGGGATATTCCCTCTGAGGGGCAAAGAAGATGATGTATCTTAAATGTAGAGTGTTGTGAGGTCCTGTTCAAGTGTGTCCCTTGGGGATTGCCATGCCTCTGTTTATGTAACCTAGTTTGATGTTAGCCTCTTTGGAAGATAGCATGATATCATGAATGTGCCTTGAGTTTGCAGTCTAGTGGAACTACCAAGCACAAGATACTCTGCAGAACTGTTTGCCAGTGATTTTTGCTTTTCTGATGAAGTTTGGGAATTTTTTTGTTTGTTTGTTCTCTGTGCCTCGTTCTTGTGAAGTCTTTTTATCCTCTGCATAACTGTAGAATTTGTCATTTCAGAATTGAATGCTGCTTTATCAGATGATTTCTCCACTTACCAGCTTCTTTATGATTTTTCTTGTTTCATCCTGTTCTCTAGCATGATTGTGTTAATTGCACATTTCATGCTTTCCATTAAGGACACTTTTTGCTTTTTGTTCCATCATTCAATTTGTTGCCGAATACGTTCAAAAGTACTGGAGTCAGATCAGGTTCCACTGGAATCCCATTTGGATATCTTCCTGCTTTAATAATTACTTTCTGAGCAGTAATCAGTTTTCATTTACTTTTAGATTTTTCAAGGTGAATACTTCTTTCCGTTGAGAGGTACAAGATCATTATGTGGAAATGATAAAACATTTTTTGCTTAGCTGCAATCCATGCTCTTGTTGAAAATTAAATTTTACTTGGGCAGCAAAGCAATTAAGGATATTTTCTGCAATAACCTGAAACTTTCTGCAATGTTTTAGACCATCAGAGAAACAAAGAGATTATTACTATTTTAAACATGAATTACAAGGTTTTGAATGTTGCTTCTTTTTTTGTTTGTTTTTGTCTTTATTTATTTTGAGTGTGAGACTGGTTGTCCAAGGACATTTTAGGAATGCTAGTGTCACATTCTGATGAAGAAAAACAAAATGTTATTTAAGATGTGGGATTACTTGGTTTAATTTATTTCCTCTTATGACAAATATAAAACTGAGATACTTCCTTTTTTTCAGTTTTGCTTTTGATAACCACCATCCATATGATTATTGTTAACTGAATGACACAATAAACCTGCAGATAGAATACAGTGTTCGGGATTATTAAGAGTTCATTCTCAGTATTTTAAGATGTTGGATGAAATTACATTTTGACCTGATCTCTATAGCCATCTACGTACCCATGGCTGGGTATTTATGTACTGTGATCAGAAAAAATAGGTAGGAGTTAACTGAAACTGTCAAGTGCAGCATGTTAATACTGCATGAAATAACTTCATGCTTCTAGCCTGAAACTAACATTCCTTGCTGTAAAAAGAAATATTTTATGTAGCTTATAAAGAGGGATCATTTTAATTTAATTTGGTGTTCTGTAGCAAGAATGTTATGATGTCAGTGTCTCCATAATACATAAATGTCTATGAAAAACTTCAAGAGCATCTGCTACACATAAAGAGGATGTGAGAATTACTCAACTGGCAGCTGATTCTAGGGGTAAAACACCAAGGGCTCAGGAAAAAAAACTTGAAAGTAAAAAGCTGATTCTTTCCTTTAGATAAAAAAATCCACTAGTAAGAAATGGTAATCTTTAATGTGTGATAAAATTTAAAAAACCCAGCTAAGCTACTTTTATATTTACAGAACTGTTAAGTAATTCATTAAGGAAGAAAGAAGAGTAGACATAGCTGTATCTAAGTTTGGCTGACATAATAGCTTTGCCTTGTCTGTGTTCTTTCACAAGATGACTTTGATTAATATGAAATCCAAGGCTAATGTGAGCTGTACTCATTTTCTTTCCATTATATTGATTAAAGTTATATTCAGCATCTCTGAACTTTTCAGTATCTTTAAACTTTTAAAGTTCAAAAATACCTAGAAAGCTATTTTACCTTAGAATAGAATTAAATTGAAATGTTACAATTAATTTCCTAAATGTTTAAATCATTGAATTAAACCTGAATGAATCTATGAGATGATTCTGGGTTATATTGTTAACTGTTGGTTTGTACCTAAACTTGGCAGTTTGACACTGATCTTCAGTCCAAAACAATGGAAGTCTTTTACTCATTCCAACTTGTAGCTCCCCTGTTATATGACTGTTCCTATCTAGAAATCACCTTATGTTTTTCAGATCAGTGTTGCATAGCCACAAGCTGGTTGAGATCGGGGTATTTCTTTCTCTTGCCTTCATCAAAGATGCTTTGCTTCTCATGCACTCTTATACTGCAGCATTTCTATATAAGTGACAGAAAATACTTTTGTGTAGCATTGCTCTTAAAATGGGGACAGTTATGCTGCAGGTGTTTTACAAGAAGTAAAAGAGAGGCCATCTTAGACTGCCAAACAAATTTGCCCAACTCTTACTCATTATCTGGATGCTTATCCTGTTAGTATGTCTTATCCTTTGCCTGGTTCATTTGTTCTTCTCAATTTTCCTGTTCTTGTGTAAATAAACATGAATATTTTCAAAACTCTTTAGAACTCATTAATATGTTTATTATGGTATATTTTCACTGACATATACTGAAGACTCAGTACAGTCTTATTTTCTTACCTTCTAGGTCTTCTTCATTGCTAGGCCTCACTACCTTCAGTCTGCCTTGCTGTTGTTCTGGTTTCAGCTAAGATTTTTTCCCTGCATGGGAACTCCCTTAGGCTGTCTTTTTTCTCAGTCTTTTACTATTTTTATTCCAAGAACTATATGTAAATTACATCTCAGGTTTTACTTTGTGTTTCAGCTTCTGCTATATATGATAGACAATACAGCTGTCAGCAAGTGCATTTAGTTCAAAAATGTATTTCTTCTCTTACCTTTCATTGTTGCATCTAACTAATACTACTTCAGTGTGAAAAAAACTTCCTGTTCATGCAGGCATAGCCTATGCTTTTGTACACTGAGTGAGAAGCAGAGAGCTAGCTGATTTTTTCACTCACAGATTTTCACAGCTAATACTATTCTTGTATAAGTAGCAGTTAAAATCTTTCCCTAATAACTCCTAACAAGAATGTAGGTCAGAACAAAAGTCCTCTAAAAAAAATCATCTTGAACAGTAGCAGCAGGATTGAAAAATCACAAGAAGTTATCCTGTATTCTTGTGTTATTATTTCAGTGTGTGCATGCATCTGCCTACGGAGATGCATATATTAAATCAATTTGTGTGTGTTTACTTTGACAGAGGATGTTTCCATTAGCTGCCCTTTGGCTTGTGAGTGCTTTTCTGTGATTGTTCACTATGTGACTCTTCTATAACTAACACCTACTGTTTTCTGGCACAGTTTTCTCCTTCTGAGAAGTTTTTCTATGAAGTTGTATTTTATATAGACACTTTCATATCACCTGCACCCTTTCTCAGGAGCTTTCATATGTCTATTTGTTCTGCAGACTGAGCTTGGGAATAATTTCCTGTTGATGTGATCACAGGTCTAGAACTGTTGGCTCTCAGTTCCAGACACTCAGAAATGAAATTTCTGGCTGTGTGTTTTCACTGCATGAGGTCCCTCTATTCCCACAATATGGAAATGTTTTTCAAAGCACATGCAGCAATATATAAATTACTGAAGAAAACACCACATCTGTACCAGAATACATTGTAGGACATTACGAGCTGTTGGTAGTGTTCAAATCAGGGATCTGAAATTCTTCCTCTGTTCTGTGACTAGAATGGAAGGAATTTATCTTCTTAGGCTCTTAAATAAGCAGGATTTTGTTCTTTTGGGTTTTCCCCCTAATAATACTCCTAATCTGATTTTTTATTCATTGGTAAAGCAAAACAATATCTTAGTCTTTTGCATATTGCTAGTGCATAAGCTAGCGCTGTGCAAGGGGAAAATCAGCTCCTGTGATTTGTTTCTACTTAATTGGCCACTTTATTAAAAATGTTTCAAGTGAAATTCATATGCTTTCTGAATTCCCTTTTTAAATCTGTATTTATAGGAGCTCATAATATAGCTATAACATTGCATGTACCGTTTTTACAGAAATTAAATGCGTTTCAGGCAAAAGCATTCTTTATTTCTTTGCATTTAAAATATTTTTGTTTCTAAGATATTAGAAAGCCAAAGGAAACTTCTGCTGTCAAATGAAAATATAAAACAAATTTTCATTTTGTATGTTTATTATCAAAGCTGACCTCTAGTGGTTACAGAATGGAACGAATGGAGTGTTAGCTTCCTTTATATTCTTTTTATTTTGAAATATTATTGCAATTTTTCCAATCAGATGTGAATGTTTTCCTTAAAAACATTACATTCAAAATTATTAATATTAATTTTCCAGACACATCTGTAGGTGTAGTGATTTGAAATCAGTGGTGCTGTAATTTTAAGGGAGCTTTTATGAGGAGCAACAGCAGCTATAGAGGGTCAGCACTCCTATTTCTCAAGACAAATAGTTCTATTTCATCCATATACTTTACATCTGCTTGCTGAGTCTGAGAGTTTTTTAGGAGGGCCATATTCAGCTGCCAAAGGCTTGAAGCAGTATGTTACAGCAGTTCAAGACAATATACTGTACTTGAGGACAAAAACGGGAGCTTGATTTTATGTTCAGGTTCTGTTAATTTCAAAGTTAAGCTTCGCAACCACAGCTTAAGAGCTGAAAAGCTCCTCTAAGTCTGAACTGAATGTGCATTAGGTGCTTTAAATCTGGGTTTTATTAATAGGAAAAAGGAAGGACTGACTATTTGAACTCAAGAAATAGTAAGATATGAGTTCTGAAAGAGGAAAATGCAACCTTTTTTTTACTTTTTTTTTACTATTACTTAGGGGCTGGAGGTGTAATTTAAACATTTGAAAGCAATGAAACCTGGTATGGCATATGCCACTGCAGCTGTCAAAACCAGCGAGAGGGAGAGATCACCAAAGAGAGGGAGAGATAGAGCTGCCATTGTTACCTTCACTGAACTGGCCTGAGTGCCGTACTGCTTCCTAGGGCAGTAGGAAAAGAGCATCTTAAGGCCTCAGGTGGCAGCAGCTTTCCCTCTAAATAAAAACAGAGCAATCAAGGTTAGCAGTAGCCAACTTTTTAAGAGCAAGATTTTCTGGATTATTTTTCATTGTTTGTGCTTTAATATTACAAATTCAATATTTAACTAGCTTGTGAATTTCATTTGATCTTTTTAGCAAATTATATGTCTGGAAAATGATGTTTTGTGTCCTTCCCTGATTTTTCATTTTGGCGCTTTATTCCAAGGTGAAGTTCATGCAGTAAATGGTTTTTAACAAAGTTTGCTGATGGTCCTTCTCTAAGCATTGCAATTACCACAGGTCCAAATCTGTGAGCGTATCTTAGAGGAGGAGGTGTGGGGAGTATTACATTCTTGCCTTACTGTAAAAGTCTCCATGTACTCTCTTACAATTTCTTTTATGTTTTGGGAAGTAGTGGAATCTCTTTAGTATGAGGAACAGTTGGAAGAGGTGTAAAGAAGGCAAACTCCCTCACTTGATTTGTAGCCTAGTAAAATAGTATCTCTAGACTGCATTGATTGCATGTTTAAATTCAAAGGTAGAAATTGCCTCTAAGTAGTCAGAGGACATTTTCAGTTGAGATAACCTTAGTCAGAATCATTTACAGCTTTTACCTTCCATCTTGCTGTTTCTTGGTATATGCTGACTTGAAGAGTTTATTTACAAAACTGAAACAGGCTGACATTTTTGAGGGTAAACACTGGTTACAGAAATACCTGAATCAAAACAAGGGAGATAAGAAAGGTATCTCCCTGGTTTCAGCTTGTTAATAAACTGATAATAGCTGAGGCTATGTCAGAGAGCAATAACCGATATTTGAAAAGAGGGTAACCTATTTAAATGTCTGTTTTAGACCCAAATCAGAAAATGCATGGATATTTGCAAAGCCAAATGCAGTACAAGCCGTTGGGGTGATGTCATTTGGTAAGTGTTTTTTGCCATTTGGGTTTTTTTTCAATAATCAGTTGTAAGAAACTATATTATTTTGAAACTAGAACTATTTAATATTTTGAAACTAGAACGATTTAATATTTTGAAACTAGAATTTTTTTTAATATTCATGTTAAACTGGTGTTGAAAAAAAAAAGAAATTGTGTGAATGATTCATATGAATGTCATTGTTATTGTGTAAGACGTTAACCTCCTCCAGTGTCCATTTGGCCCTGGAGGCTTGCCACTGTAGCAGAGACAGTGTGCATGGGGGTGCAGCTCACCTGGGCAGGTCATCCTAAAGCCCCTGCATCAGTGGGTTTGTCTGACTGATAAACTGAGGGGGCTGGGATCATTCTGCATTCCCTTGGGTAACCTCTAACAGAAAAGTCCGCATTCTGAAATCTGTTCCTGCCTGCAGGAGCTGCTATATTATTTCTTGTTAGCATTGTGATAATCTGAGGCCTCCCAATGATTGCTGCTGCCTAAAATGGATAGCATATCAAGTCTGAAAGTAGCAAATGGCTCTGTAGATTTAAAAAAAAAAAACAAACAACTTCTCAAATCTGCTGCTGGGTTCTTAAGTAAAGGGAGGAGGAAATAGCTGTGGAATGGAGATGTGGAGGGTGGGAAATGGCATAGCATTTAAGGATAATGTAATCAGAATCATCTGAGGATGAATATAAACCTTCATCAAATCAACTAAGCAAGCAAAGGTTCAAGCCATTTATCTTTGCCACTCATTGCAAGATTAATGTTTGTATTTAATAATGAGTGGATTCAAACTGTGCAGTGTCTCTATGCATTTATGCATGAATTCATACATTTGCTTTAACTGTCATGTGTGTTTCAGCATTCATCTGCCACCATAACAGCTTTTTAATATATGGGTCTCTGGAAGAACCCACATTAAAGAATTGGTCTCAAGTCACACATATGTCTGTGGCCCTTGCTCTTATCATCAGTGTAGCATTTGCTGCCAGTGGATATATGACTTTTACAGGATACACAGAAGGTAAACTGCTTGATCCCTCAGTTTTAGTGCTTGTTGTAATCCTTACGTTTCTGCCTTCCTGCCTGATTTTTTTCCGTAAACATCTTGGTGACTGTAAAAATGCAAATATCATAGTACATTTGGGCAGAAATAGAACATTCCTCATAGTTACCCAACAACCAAAATGTGATCCAAAAATGTCAGCTACATGCTAATAGCTGTCAGATTCTAAAGGATAAGCCTCGCCAGTGGAAGTCCCATTTGAATACTTTCATCACTGAAACACTTCGAGGACTACACAGCTATGATTTATCCACATGGTCCGACAGCAGAGAGCAGTAAGAACAAAAATTTCCTACAGGGTATCTGGTATATATCTGTGTATATTTTCTTACATTTTTTCTTGTCTGTACTAATACAGCATCCTAGAGTTAGAGATATTTCCTATCTTTGCAACAGCTGTTCTGGTGTTGCTAATCCTACTGTTCCATATGAATACACATAAATATATATAACCAATGTTGTATCATGCTATGTAACATCATTTTGTTGAAGTGAAAAAGGTATGTTCATAAGAACAAGGTATAAATTGGTTTCAGTGCATTACTTTCTTCAGAGAAAATACACATTTCATTATCAAGCATATTTTCTCTTCCTTAATAGTGACATTCCGGATTGTAGGAGGAGGCTTCCAGGCTTTTTCCTTTTCTGATGAGCAGCAGCATTTAGTTGAGAACGAAGAAATTGTAGGATGGGGGCTCCTGGTTTATGTGTCCTTTTTTCCTGCCTCCAGTGCTTACTCCCGCAGAGTAAGTCACTGTCCCAGATGTACTGTAGGTAGACTGAATGCAGGCTGCCTGAGAACTTTCAGGTACAGAAAGATCTGCCTACAGCTCCTCCTCAGCTTATGACTCTTGTGTTAGCATGTTCCATCTCACCTTTGTCTTCCCTGCCAAAGTCTTCTGGCTGTTTAAAGTACACCTTATTGCTTCTTCAGTGCCATTGTGATTCCTAAAGAGGTAAATCATGAGACACTGTTGTAACCACATAAAAGAGAACTGATAGATCATCTGGTCAGTCTTGTACTGTCTCTTGTGCTTCAGAGATCATTATTACAGATTCATGGTAAAAAACAAGCAAGTTGATTTGAATTTTATAGTGATGCTTTCATTTTCAGATATAGGATGATTTGCTAGGTGATAATCCATATGTATATAATGGGCCTTTGAGGTCAGAATACTTAACATTCTTTTCTACAGCTTATTAGCTGTGATTAGATACTGTCAGGGAAACGCAGTTCTCCACAGGTAATTCACCTTTTTTATGTAATTGTTGGTCTAGGAGTTTTTAGGGAAAATTTTATTTTCTACACATAAGCTTTCTTTCTGAATCTGTCACACATTTATTTAATCAAACACTGGCATCTCATACGAAGTCTATATTATGGGGAAGATAACAGATGAAAAATTCTGATATGTATATTTTAAAATATATTTTGAAGATAAATGCAGCTTGAGGTAAAAACACTGCTTAACCAGCAGGATAAGCTGAAGGTTGTTCCTGGACTTAACTTGTGACTGTAACTAGTTTTTAGTTACATGTCAGAAGAGGGAATCAGAAAATCTCAATTACTCTATTAACTCCAGTAACCTGACTTCAAGTTGCAAATACAGGTAAATTATGTGAGGTTCAAGCTAATTGGTGTTTTGCTATGCCTCAGGAGATATATTTGAAAACTACTGTAGAGATGACAACCTTGCTACCTTTGGAAGATTTTGTTATGGAGTGACTGTAATTCTGACCTTCCCCCTTGAATGTTTTGTGACCAGAGAGGTAAGAATTTATTACATTTTCCCTTTAACACTGTTGTTATATATTAATAATATTGTCACATTCTTAATACATATTGTAGCTGAAGTCTATGGTTGATCTGTGATAAACACCAGCATATTTTATCCTGCTACTTGCAGTGAGTATGGTGGACTGGTTGTACTGTTTAAACACTAGCCATATAATGTTGTTTTCCATTTATTATAATATTAGTCAGTGTTATATTAATAATTACTTAACAATATCAGGACTGCTTAAAATTTTAAGTTTGGCATGAATGACACTGTTGTTATTGTGTTGAGAATAGCCAAAAATACATACTTTTCAATCTTGATAGTTTCTCTTTTTAGAAGTATCTCTATCTAGGAGATTCATCCATTTAATGAATAATTGTAAGTGGATTTATTCTGCAATGGGCAAATGGGAAAAGAGTAAATTTTGAAATCCTGCAGGTATAACTAAGTCAATTTGGGAAATTTTAGTAATGATTGTTTTGAGTAATTTTTGGAAGCAAATGAAGATATTTTCTTGAGGCAAGGTAAGTAAAATTCAGCCAGTGCATTCTCACCCATTCCTTTAGTTTCCTAAGGTTAGAAGGTTTGGAGTAAGTTGTTTGATAACATAGGGAGAAAAATAAAGGTTTAAAATTGTGTTTCTGTTTCAGGTAATTGCCAATGTGTTTTTCCATGGAAACCTCTCAACAGTTTTCCATATTATTGTGACAGTAGTTATCATTGCTGTGGCGACTGGTGTGTCATTAATGTATGATTGCCTTGGAATAGTTTTAGAGCTGAATGTAAGTGAACCTGTCTACTTTTCTATTTAATGCATCACTTATTAATAAATAAGAACTTTTTAAAATCCACAGCTCTACTGAAAATCTTACATAATTTGACATAGTCAGTAGTAGTGTTAGAAGAAGGAATTACTACTTCAAACACAGATAACTAAGGGTGAAAGGAAGTTCAAGAAGTAAAATTCATATGGTTGGGGGAGCGTTTTAGAACAGTTTTGTAGATAAGGCAAATGGCTATGACCTACAAAATGTGTTAAGCCGCAGCAGAAATTACTGAAATACTCATCTAAACTGTATAGTGCTACTGAATTTAGCATTTCTTTCTTCAATCTCTGCTTCTGATTAAGTTGGCAAATTACTTAGCACTGGGGCAGATTCTAGTGACTGCCTTGTGCCACAGGGGCAAAAACCAGAGGGAGGTATAAAGAAAAAACCAGTAGTAGATGATTCCACAGCTACTACATTAGTGACCACAGAGATGGTCACTAGAAATATACAGTCAAAAGCAAGCAAAAAAAGCAAGCATTCCATCAATGCAGTGGTTTGTTTATTTTTTTTTTCTTAAGCAGTTAGTTAGTAGTCAAGCTGATAGCTTGATTCAGTCACAAATAGAAGATAGTCAGGCATCTGCATGGGTAGGTCCTATCTTGTGGGGGCTTTTTGCTTTTCCTTTTTAAGAGAGAATTTGACAATACAGCTGTAGGTATTTATTGGATGTAATAATTATGCTCAGAAAGATTGTTCAGTCTTGATATCTAGCAGTAGGGAAAACGGAATAGACAGAGTATTTACATGTGAGAGAAAGGGGATCTATCTTTTCAGCTGGCTTTCTGTCCTGCAGAAGAGCTGTCTTTCAGCTGTTCACCACAGATGGCATTTGATAGTATTTCTCTGACCCTGGTTACTCTTTCCCTGCTTTCCGGTTTTAGAACAAAACAGAAGCTATTGTGTTTGCCTGGTGGTAATTCCCCAGGGAAACTATTGGGTCATATGGGAGTTAAAGGATTTTCTTTGTTATTCTTTTACTGGGATGCTGGGTTGTGTTACTTCAGAGACCTAAAGCTTAATTTTCATGGAGGAGAAACTTTGTGCTTGTTCCTATTTCTGATGTCTGTACTGATGACTGTTAACAAGTTCTACCATACAAATATTGGAAATTTTGTACAAATGATGATGTAAAGTTATTACTTTGACTGGATTATCATCTGGCCATAATTAAATTGAAACATAGTGTTTGTTAAGTATGTAACTAAATAAACATTAAAAATTTCTACATAAAATTGCTCCCTTTTGGCATGTAACAAATATGCTAATCTGCAGTGGCTTTACTGCAAAAAGAATTTTTGAAAGTGCTTTTTGTTTGTCCCTTCTAAGAGAGCATTTAAAGAGGAGCTGAATTTTTAGTGAGAAGAAGGGTTCTACTCTGTCAAAAGGAGCTTTACTTTCATAGGGAAGTCAACCTAAATCAGATTATAAATGTCAAAACTGCTCAGAATTCTTTGAACTGCTACATGATGCTTCCACTTTTCAAAAAATTTTATTCCTTTTAAGGGCAGTGTTATATCTGAACTCCTCCATGGAATTATCTTAAATATTTTAATTCAGTTCAAGTATTGAAGAATTATGTTTAGACTTTATCTCTTAAGCTGAGAAACTTTGGGAAATAAGATTAAATGCTTCTTGCAATGTTAAATATTATTCTCTATCAGCAAAGCAAAAGCATTTAAATAAATCTTAATTATTAGAAATAGTTTAACAGATATTTTTGCATATTTTTGGGACCTTTTTTTTGGAAAAAAAAGGTTTTCCATATAGCAACACAGGAAAAGGACTTTATCCTTTGTTTTTACTGTTGTATCAGTCTAATCACAACTGTTAAAAAATTTAGGTTTTTTGTTCTTCACATCTAAATAAACATGCTTATGAGCTTTTTCTATTGCTCTTTCCCCCACACAGGGAGTTTTGAGTGCTACCCCACTTGTTTTTATCATCCCATCAGCATGTTACCTAAGGCTGTCCAAGGAGCGCTGGAACCATCCAGATAACCTCATATCCTGCCTGATTCTTGTTCTTGGTGTGCTAGTGATGGCAGTTGGGTTTGTCATGACTGTCTTGCATCCCCAGGAATGTAGCCATGGAAAAGAAATGTTCTACTGCTCCCCTAGTAATGCTTCTTTACACAACAGCACACTTCCACCGTAGGTATTTACTTACATACTTGATTTTATGCTGCCATCCTTTTTCGGGTGAGACTTCAGTTTTAACTGTTGAAACACAAAATCTCAGAGGTGCCTTTCAGTAGACATTACTTGAATAACTTGCAAGCCTACCAAAAAGATTGCATTTTTTAACCTTAGTCTGCAATGCTGTTTAAAAGCGATAAATTAAATGTTTTGGAATGTAAACCTTTCCCATGTTTCCTTGATTTAAATTAGTTTTTATTCATTTTATAATAGTTCAAGTGTATTTATTAGCACACTATAGTATGGGGGTTTTTTGAAGTCCTGAGAAAAAGTATTTTTGGATCTTTGTGTACTACAATTCTGCTCTTAAATTAATAGACCCTTATTAATTCTGTCTTAGATTTTGCCGTGACTGTCCTTTAGAGCTGAAAGGACCGTCTTCCCTTTTACTGGATCTTGAGTCAAAACAAGTTATTTGTTCTGACTAAACTGTGATGGATACAATTTAATTGTAACTGTTACAATAGGTGGTGTCGTAATTAAAAGATATTGCACAAATAAATCCACAAGAGTGGATTTCAAAAGATTGGCAGTCTTTGTAAAAATTTCAAGATTGACGAAGAAGGAAATTACATTGCAGCTCAATTCTTACATTTATAATATTATTCATTATTTCTGAAACTGAATTGAAAGTAATATTCTAAACCTGATTATCATTCTAGTCCTCTGTTGTTTTTCAGTATATGACTAACGATTTTGACATGATTTGTCAAATTTTGGTGATTTGTTATGTTTTCCAAAATTCATCCAACATAAAGGATTCATGTATATATACGTATGTGTATAAATATACATATATACATAAGTATATATAAAAATAGACTCACATGCCTATAGAGTAGGACTAATTTGAGGTTGAGTAATATGAGTATCCTCAGTCATATCAATGCTGTCATTTTGAAAAATGTTTTGTTACCAAATCAAAATGTGTACTTGAGTTAATTGTTGCCTTATTGTGATCCTAGTGGTTCCTCATGCCAGCTAGATGTGTAATGCTGCTTCATTTTTATGCTGCTTAATGGGGATGGGTTTTGTCTTCATCTTGCATGACAAAGATATGTCATTCAAGACTTCCAGCTAAACAAATGTGCAAGCAAGGGTCACTAATACTTATGATAATACTTGTGAGAATAACACACTTTTTAAAAGTAGTGCTTCCAAAATAAATGCTTTATATATACCGGGGTTTTTGTTGTTTCTTTGGGATTTTTTTTAAGTTGTGAAGCAATTAGAGAAAAACGTGAGTATTACTTTTCTCTACAAAGTGTCAACTTCGAGGGTGATAATTTATTTGTTCTCCAGGTACTTGATACTGTTCACCAAGAATATTTCTCACCAGTTTAGATTCAGTAATAGCTGTTTTTTTCTTAGCTGTGGGTGAATCGTTACTGAATAGATTCACTTTTTTCTATGCCAAATGGAGTCAAACCCAAATAATATTTCTTTGTGACCCCTAAGATCTTTTTGATCAATCATAATTCTTTCATGAGCCTTGTTGTTCTTTTTTTTTTCTGATTTTTTTTTCTTTTAAAATAGGTTACCTTGTTTCAGGTATTAATTATAAACTATCTTTGCTACAGAGTATCATTGGAATAATTTCCATGTCATTCTGCTGAGGCTGTGTTGTTATTAAATCATGTTTGCCTGTCCTTTATGAAGGATGAGTCTTTATATGCATTTCTGCTTTATAAATTAAAATGTAAAGAATTCTTTTTCACTGTTTGTTTTAATTTTTGAAGTATAAAGTCTGAAGTAGCAATGGTCAGTTAAATGTTTTCATTGTTGCTAAAGCTTCTCTTGCTCTTAGAAGTTTCTTTTGCCAAAACTAATTGAATTCATGTAATCATGTGCTCAGCGGTTTTCATTTGTAAATTTCCCAGGTGATGATGGGGTTCTCCCAGCCGTAAATATAATGAAAATGGGAGGTTGTGTGTCAGAGATGCCACAATTTAAAATTAACTGCTATTTCCCTAAATATATAAAATTATGAAACCCATGATCCCTTCCTTTCCAATATTACATTGTGAAACTTACCTTTATTGAAATGACAAATAGTATCAATCTGGTAAATTCTTTCTTAGGACCTAAGAGATCCAAATACAGAAAGATAATACATCATAACAAAAATTGTGATAACCATTGTTTTTTGCAAACACTTAAGACTCCCCAAAATAAAATTGTAAAATCTGTTGGGAACCTCTCACTGGCCTCAGCTTGTGCAGGATCTCAGTACAATCTTAGTGCTTCAAGCAGAGGTGTGCTGGGAGTAGCAATATCCCCTACTCCAAATGCCCTGTGCTGACAGAACTTCAGAGTGCACGGAGGGAGAAGAATGTTCCACAAGCACTTGCTGGCAGGATTTTCACATCAAAAGCTGGTAGTGTGACTCACTGTTTCTCCAAGCTCCTCTCTCCAGCTGAGAAGGCATTTCAGGACACCAGATGTATAATTACCATTCTTACAGGAGCTAAGCAGACAGTTTATGACTTTCTAGAGCAAAGTGCTTCTTACCAATCACAGAATTCCTAGAGAATTTTCCTTCCTCCTCAAGTTTCTCTCTGGAGGGGGAAGCAAAATGGTTCAAGTTTGCTAAATGGTCATATTTCTGTATATTTTTCACACACAAAATCTTAATATCTCATATAACATACATTCATATTTTCTGCATCTGATAGGGGAAGGATATTTATTTACTATATACACTGTTTAATATTTGTGACTCAGTGGAGAACAAAACTTTAAAAGTAGTGTGAGGATTTATTTGGAACATGGGGTAAAAGGGCGAAAGTAATAAAAGCAGCAGAATGAACAAATGTATTGGGAGTGCAAAACATGAGATTGAACAATTCAAACATAATTCACAGAAGAGTTCTGGTTTTAGTAATTCTGTTGTATGAAGATCTAATTTTAAAGTTCTTGAGTTTTGGATTTTTTTTTTAAGAGTTGATGTAAATTCTAAAACATTTAAAATTTTAATTCAGGCTAGTGAAGGAAATAAGTACCAGCTTTCCAGTTTCTGTCATTCAGTGCTGTTGGAGAAGTTGCAATTCAGGTACATGCTTAATACATGACTCAAAACTCTTCATGGAGAGAAAGTAAACTATATGGTTGTTCTTCTTTCTGCTTATCTTTCTGTTCTCTCCTAACTAAATGTTGATTCTAGGTGCTTCATAAGCAATACCATATGGAAAAGCTCTAGTTGCCATATGGAATTCCAAAATAGCATTCAAGAAAATTCAGGAAGGTCTGAATTTTCACATGTGATTTCCTAAAAGAGACAGTATCCACTAAACACTGGAAATTCCCAGCAAGATTCATGGACTTACTGTATTAATACAAATACAGAAGTAATGAACCCAAGACAAAGTTAGAAACAAGTGAAAATTACTCTAAGGCGCTGTAGGAATAAATGACAGATGTCATTCTATAAAACCTGCATTGAGATGGGGTCATGTAAATTATCTTTCAGGGTGCAGCTTATGTCTGCCACAAGCAACACACTTGTCAGACTCTTCAGCAGTGTCCTTTTCTTGATGGAGGCAGGACAGCTGGCAGTGGCGTTTGCTGTCTCACCAAGAGCGCCCGCCTGGGATTGCATGGCGGGATGTTGTAACCACCTCTTGGGACTTCTGCTTCTAGAGGCAGGGGCTGTCTCATCTTTTTCTTTGTATTCACACACTGCTTAGCACAGTGTATGAATACAAAGGGATGACAGGGCCTCCTAGGTGCAGTAACACAAGCAGTAGTTATTATACTATGGTCATGTTTTGCTGCTTCTCTATCATTCTATCCTGTTGCAGTCATCAGTGGATAACATAAATACATCACTGGGTGAAAGAGAGTCCCTTTGCTGCTATTTTTGGTTATATTTGGGGGGAAAAAGGTTTAGAAGATACCTTCTCAATGTTTGGTTCATTGCATTTTGTGGCTCTTCAGGAAAGGACATGCGTGTCACATGCCTTATTAGTAGTCAAAGTAGTTAGTAGTTATTCTGGTTTTGGTAGTGCTGCATGAAAACTCTTGTGAAAAAGCAGTACCTTGTCTATTATACAGAATATGTTCAAATGCAGGGCCGTTCTAGCCTTTGTGGAACAACAATTAATTCATCAAAGGAGGCATAGCTGGGGTTGTGTGACATTTGATGGAGTGACAGCTACCTAATTTTGGCCATCTTTCTTATCAACCCACTAGGAAATACAGCTTTGAGGACAAAAGACAAATATTTTAAATTTAAACTGACTGCTTAGAAAAAAGTGGAACATACCCTACAGAGCAACAAAATTACATGATTACAGGGATGTACATTTAAAACTCTTTCTCTTACACTGAGCACTAACTTTTTAATGTCACCATGCCTTTTTCTGTCACAAAGGAATATTTCTGCAGCACTAAGTTTCAGGCTCTTGGTTATCATATTGCAAGAGATACGTTACTGAGTGACATACAAATATCTTCCCATGGTGTTTTACTGAAGAAGTCACTTGACTAGGAACTCACATTAAAAAAAAAAATTGAAAAGAAATGATAAAACATGATCACATGCAAACAATGTTCCGGTCACTTAAATTCACTTCTTCTTATTTGCTCCTTCTCTTTCTAGTTTTTCCCTGGTTTATTTTTTCCCAGAAAGGATTGTCTGTCTTTTGAATCAGGTCTTTTATATCACAGCTCAGTGTTCTGCTGTGTGAAGTACAAAGTATTTTCTATATTTTTTTACATTAATATTCTTATCATCAGCCTACTGTAGAATAATAGATATCTTAAAATAACAGGAGTTTTCACAAAAGGGTTATTATCTTTCCAGAGCTATGTAGTTAGCTGTCTTCCAGAAAAGTGAGAAATCCCTAAAGAGATAGATCCCTAAAATTAAATTCTGAAAGGGGTAGCATATAAGACAATATCATAACACAATGTTTTCCAGCATTTTAAATTAGTGGCATGCTATATGTTGGCACCAAACTTTTGTGACAGTTCTAGTTGGCCTGCAGTGAGAGACGAATGGTGTTCTCAGACTCCCATTCATTTATTTAACAGTATATATTAAATCTGTAAAAGTAAAGAAGTCTGGACTTCTTGGAGCAGAATTTATTCTGTAAGCTTTTCTGGGTTCTGTTGCAAGCCACTTTATATTATTAATTACTAGTAGTCTGTTCAGACATTCTTTTATGAAAGTGCAGTTCCTCCTTAGATGCATATTCCATTGTAATTTTTTTTCCCTTGGAAGACTGTGAAACTTGTAAGGTGCTTCCAGAAGGGCTTATATCTTGGAATTAAAGCAGGATGCAACAAGAAAAACCTCCTGAAATTTTAGTAGGACATCAAAAGAGGAGACTCCTGGAACTGAGTAATGAACTTCCTTGAAAACTTGCAAGTACTCTCAACTGATGGTTAAGGCTTTCAAAACTAGAGCAAAAAAACCCCAACATTGTTCCTGTTCTTTAGTTGGATGTAAACCAGGACTTCAGAATGTATGTGTAACTTCAGGCATCTCAACACATTCTCTCTATAGCCATTCATTATTACATGAATTCTGCTGTTTTCTCGGGTGTGATGCCAATGCATGACTTGTGGGAGCTTTTAATAAATATGTAACAAATAAGTCAGTACAGACCTGATGATTACCCAGGTGTTACCAGCTATTGGGAAATTTGGTTGTTGTTTTAGAAGCAGACCAGCAGATGGTGCTCAAAAATTAGTTGCATCAGAACTGAGTGGTGCATTTCAGTTCATTTTGTTTATTTGTTCTTATTTGTTTGGGTTTACTTTTGTTGTTCATAGAATGGCTATTGCACACATTTCTTCATTAAATGAACTATAAATAAGGATGGAAGAACAGAATACCCAGCAATTTGTGGAATTCTATCTCTGAATTCACACTGATTTGGTTTTTTCCTAGCAGTAATTTTTGGGTTTAATTTTTATCTTATTGTATTACTTAATTTCAGTTAAAATGCTAACAGCTTTATCTAAGCTCTGGATTTTCTCATAATCAGACTGAGATTGTCTTGTAGTTTTAAGGATAAATGTAACTCAATTTGGAGGGTGATGGTAGATGCAGATGATGGTTATTAACTTCTTTTAAAAAATATAAAAATTCTCTGTTTGAACTGAAGTTTAGCTGCAATGATATACAGTAATCTTAAGAGCCTTGGGAATTTTACACAGTCAATTAAACACAAAACTTTCTGCAAATCAGAAAATCCAGTGTTAATGTTGTATTCAGAAAATTAATGTTGGCCTTTGTTAAACTGCAGTAAATTCAGCATACTCTGCCATGCTGCTATCTCTCAGTCCATGGCTGTGACAACCTGTTGACATGCTATATTGCAGATTCTGTGGATGGTATGCCCAGGTGCTTTGAAACTTGGCAGCTTTACAGTCCCTGCTTTCTTGGATGTTTCATGTGCAGACACCTTGATAAATTCCCAGCTCAGTTTATGTTACAGTGTGTGAAGATGAACCCAACTTGGGAGCTGTGTAAGCCCCACCCAAGGCATATAGTCTATTTTTAATTAAATATATTGGCAAGTTAATGAAGATGTTTTGCTTGAATATTAAAAACTTAATATTAGCAGTAACTGCCTTGAGGTAGTTACAGTGGAGTGGAGAGAGAAATTTGATGAAAAATAAAACAAGTGGCAAGTGGTGTAGTGGCAGTGGCATTTTGTGCAGGAGAGATGAATTAGAGTGTCTTTGGCAGGACAGGCATGTTGTGTTCAGTGCTTACTTGCATATCAGTGGAGACAGCTACAGAATGTGAGAAGTCTATGGCAAGTAACAAAGTTTGGGCTTCATCATTTCCAGTAAAATGCAAGTAGTGTGCACTGCACTGGATTTTGGGAAGTATAAATTTTATATGGGCATACACACAAAATGCACCTGTGCATTCTTTGGAAAGCAGAACACGCAGCTTAGAAACAAGAAAAACTTGCAAAGCAACATGCAAATAAAACAAGGTACTGGTCTTGTCTCTTGCTGCTAAGCCTATTGTCATACACTTAATCTTAAGAATAATCTTTCCATTAGTGTTTCAACAAATGTGTCAGGGGAGAAAAAGTAAGGATTTATCTGTTCTCTGTTAGGTTGCACATAAAAGGAGGGACCTTAATACAGTATTACATAAAGGGTATCCTAATGCTAATGAAACAATATAAGACCTTCAGAAAAGCATTTTCAAGTAATCACAGCTCTCAGAGTTGATCTGCACTCCCCTTCTTCTGCACTGTTCTTGGCACACCTGCAGCATCCATGAGAAGCATCTCTCTGTTAGGTTTTCTGATGTCAGCTATGGAGACTGCTGTATTTATTTTCAGCAGAAATAAAAAAAGCTAAAATGTACATCAGGATTCAATTCAGAACTGTGAACACATCCATACAGTGTGATTTTCATGGAACTTAAATGTGTGACTCAAGACCTTTGATAAACTGAGAATGAATCAGACTACCCAGAAAGTCCAAAGCAATGTTAATGGACCTGACTTGTAAGCTATAGGTATAGACAGAAAAAGAAGAGTATTTTTGTAACTGCCACGTCACAGTAATCCAGTTAGAAAGTTACATATGCTATGGCTTGAACTCATACCTGATCAAATGGTTTTCTATTCCTTAGTTCTTATTCTACTGGCAACTGAGGCTCCTGTATGTAGAATACCACTCTGCTTTCTCAATTGCAGGAATTCAGTAATTTATTCATGTTTTTAGTAAACAAACAGGAATTGAAATTGTGTGTGCTGATTTTTTGGACTGTATGAATTAACTGAACTTCCATGGCAGAGTTAGGGACAAGTACAAGCAAGTAATTTGTCTGTACATCTGGAGTCTTTGAATACACCTAATGCTCTGTACTGCACATGAAGTTGGAGCTGCAGCTCATGTGCACCTGGAAGTCAAGGCCATCCATTAGAGCCAATGTACCCCAAGGCAAGCTGTTTTGAGCATGTTCTTATGAAAGAGGTCATAAGCTCCTGTGAGAATAACAAAAATGATGGTGACTGAGTTAAGCATAGCCGTAGATCTTTCTCTGTCACACTCTCATCTTTTTCTGGTTTTGAAAGTGCTTTTGTTGCTTTTTTACTCTTGTTGCATGTGATGTTTACTGTGCTCCACATGATGTTCATCAGTCTTCTTGTTCCAGTAAAGAGAGTGTTTAAAACCTTGTTTCCTGCTCTGATTTCCTAATTGTCTTATAACAGTTTTATTCACATTCATCTTTGGCTGAGGGATGAGATCATCCTTCTCTTAAACTGAGTGCATATATTTACATTCCTGTTGATCTAATCCACAGTAGACTTGGCCAGTCAGAAAACCAGCATGAATATGCTGAGATGGAGATCATGGGGCTGAGGGTCATGGAGTTCAGGCATGCAATTGTTGCTGATTATGGTTTTCCTGTAAAGAATAGGAGATTGCTGTGATACAGGCTCTGAAACCTCTGGCAACATGTAGTGGACAAAGAGAGCAGTAGGCTCAGAGCAGGCCTATACAAGCCTGGTGGTTTAGCATCTCTTTTGATAACAGCTTCAACAGGAAGCTCTTTTCACCTGTAGCTTGTGTGCTACCTAACATATGCTATCCCCCATACTAAAATGGCCTTTCAGGAAAATGCAGTATTTATTATTTCAAAACCTGGCTCTTGCAGTGGGTTATTGAGGCTTTGGAGAGGGGGGACTGGTCTCTAGATCAGAGGCCAAATGGCACAGAATGGGTTATATCCACAGTATGCATCAGTTGGCCCTTGATGTCCCGTGGACAAAATAGAGCACTGCTTTGGCTTCAGGCATAATTTATGTATGCAAATATTTAGAATTAAGGGAAGGATGCACAACACCTCCTGTGACTGGTAAAGGCTTATAAGTAGCATTGTACAGAAGGTATGGGATAGAATAGTGGCTGGTATAGTCAAACCACACCAGGGTTTGATCTGGCTCTATGTTCCTGTAATTCAGCAGTACAGACACAGGCTGCCTTGGTGACTGGTGAAGTGTGTGCTACTTAAAAGCTGCCTGTCAACAGTATCTGGAGATGCTACTGTTCCATTTAAAATTGTCAGACAATGCTAGAGCAGGCTGACAAGGACTAGCGTAGGCCTGTTTATGTAGCTCCCACTTAAATAGGCAGACTCAAATGCAGCCCAGAATTACAGTGGTTTTGTGTTCTGCCTGCAGAGGGCATTCATACCGTTTAGTACATCATTACTCTCCGGTTGATAGTGAAACGATTGTTTATGGTTATCTCAGTTATGGGTGCATGAATCAGGAGCTTTATGATAATTGCTTTATTGAGCATACCTGTCTTCTGTAAAGATTATGAGAACCTCTAGATGAGTACATATGCAACAGATTAAAACTGTGGTTGTAGGAAGAGTGGTGAAAGCTGGTCAGGGATTTTCCTAAGCAAAAATAAATTTTGCTAGCTGAACTACTTTTTCATTGTAGTTATAGTGTTTTAAATTATTGTTGTTAATTTCTAGCCCTTTGCATTTTAATAATTTTTAGACATAGTTTGTGCACGGTACAAAATGCTTAAACTCCTTTTCAATAAAGCTGCTCCACAAAGCTTGTACCTAACTTGCAGAGAGTGGCAAAAGCTACAAGTATGAAAATTTTGGAAAAGACCTAATGAAATCAAGCTAGAATTGAGAAAGGTGATATTTTATTGTCTTGGAACCAAGAAGTGTAAGAAGAAAAAGATAATTATATCAGGACTATTAATCAAATATTTTTCAAAGCATTTGTTTCAGTTTTAAATTTAGTATGAAAGTGATTCTTGTTTTTGAAGAGGGGAGCATGCCCCTTTGGCAGGCTCAGGAAGTATCTTCATAAAGTATCTCCAATCCTGGAAGTGGCTAGGACAAGGAATGTAGACTAGCTGGAAGAACAAGTCTGATAAATGGTAACTCAGGCCCATTGTATCAGACAATGGCAGCTGCTGAATAAACACTGGCAGAGCAGTATTAGTCTGCACAAGAGACAAACTGAAGCACAGAACACTTGAGAACCTATTCATAATGTAGCTGTTGATCCTTGGATGCTTCTGGAAGTGAAGATGACTGTTAGAAAGTTAGCAGTCTAACAGCTGAGAATAGACTTTCAAGAAACAGAGGGAAAGCAACACTAGAGGTGTCTGCCTCTTCTTGAGACCAGGCATTCTATTTCTAGGGATTTGCTCTTAGGACAAACTATCAGACAATATTCCAGGAAGTCTGTATTCATTATGTCAACGTGAATATGAAGGATGTAATTGAGAATCCAGGGCATTGAGATGAAAATAAGGTGCTTGTCAAGAGGTCATCCTTGGCAGAAAGTGCACCTGGAGTGCAGTACACAGAATTGCTAGAACTGCAGTTTCCTTTCATGTAATAAGCTAGTGTGTATTCATGAAACTGAGAGTGACTGAATGCTATATTTCAACTTCCACTGCCTGAAAGCTCTCCCCTTGGATGCATA
Organism: Zonotrichia albicollis; assembly: GCF_047830755.1. Taxonomy (NCBI): domain Eukaryota; kingdom Metazoa; phylum Chordata; class Aves; order Passeriformes; family Passerellidae; genus Zonotrichia; species Zonotrichia albicollis. The sequence goes on from NC_133828.1 coordinate 28,754,653, forward strand.
TATTTCTGTAGTCTCTTTATATTGTCACAAGCTGCTTGACACAGCTTTCTCCTCTGAACTCTCTTCAGCTATCTGACAAACCTCATTGACTATTCCTTAGTGGAACTTACATAATAAATATTTGAGTGTGATCACTGCAGATGGTGTGCTAAGACTTGCTGCTTTTAATCATATTTTTAATAGTGAAACCTTTCTGCTTATTCACACTTCCAGTAAAAGGGTTTATGAGCCTTATTTGAGAAGTGACTAGGGTTCCAGTGAATGCCAGGTGGAAGAAATTCAGGAAAGCTTTTATTGCTGACTGACACATTTAATTTTCTGTAGAACCTACCCATCCTTACAATGGGCTCTATAATACTGGGTTTATGGTGCCTAATGTATGTATGTATTTAAAGTATGGGAATACAAAAAACACGCTTGGGACTGCTGGATCAAATGTTGCTAAAGAGATTAAATTGCAACAGTTACCTGACTTTTGTGCGCCTTTGGGTAGTGAAAGGGAGGACTGGAGGAGCTGTTGGAACTTGCTGTTTGTTCTAAGTTTGGCAAAGGATTCTACCTGTCTTTTCTGTTTCATGTGTTGCAGATTAAACATGGGTACTATTCAGAAAGGATCTGCTGGTGAAGTAGATCTTGAAGCAGATGAGGAGTGAGATTTCTAGCAAAAAAGGGGAAAGGCATTACCACCCCATGTCTTTACTATGAGTTCCCATGCCTTTACTGCCAGTTCCATGGTGGCAACCAGAAAAGTTAAATAGATTGGATTATAATTCCACTGTTCCAAATAGGTCATATTTTTCATCATGCCTACTATGTAAATTTGAGACGACTTCAGAGGCTTTGAGCTGACTTAAAATTCAGTTAAATATCTATGTTTTTTCACTGAACAAGTTAATAATCTCTGGAAAGTATATTTGGTCTTGATGAGAGTTCTCATATAAAAATGATAAACTTTGTAAAAGCTAAAACAGTACAATCAAGTCCTGTGGTTCCCCTATAATTTCCAGCATGCTTTTTTCTTAGCTTTCTTATACCAGCTACTAACTTTCTCCTTCAATAATTTAAATCCTTTCTGTTAATCTGTAACTGAAGTAGACTTTGCAAATGAAATGGTACAGTTCTAATCAGATGGAAGTCTGCTATGGCATTTTGCTATGTGTGGTACTTGCTGCTATCTGGTGCAACCTGGAGAGATCTCTGGAAAGGCCAGATAAACACAAGATAGTAAGCTGGATAAGTATTCTAGCTGGATAAACACAAGAGGTAAGCTGTGTTTCATAGAAGGATTTAAGAAATACTATTTCACTTTCCTCTTTCCAGCATCAGGGTAAAGTTCTTATGGCTTAAGCACATTACAGATTCCTGGTGTTCTCTGTCATGTAATGAGGGATAGAATGTAAGAGACTAGTGCAGAAGGCAATCTCACCCCTGAGGAGTTGCAGCTGCACTAATCACCAAAGATTGGGAACAGGACTGCCCTTAATAGGCCACAGCTGTGTCCAATAAGGATGGGTGCTATAAAAGGGTGGGCTAGCTGGGTGAGGGATGGTGTTTGTTGGTTGTGCCATGAGCAGAGTTGGCTAGCTAAGCTGAGAAGAAGGAGTTAGTGCTGCAAGGAGCTGCCCACGAGAAGTCGTCGAGAAGGTATGGGAACTTTTGCAATATGTTGACAACAATATAATAGCTTGGATGCCTTTTCTGTGCTGTTTTTACTTTGATCATATTTGATTTCACAGTCATCAGGGTGAGCTTCTGCATTTTAGTCTTTTAGCTACACTTAATTGCCACAGCTCTTAAGAGGGGATTCTCTTCACAGTGACTGTGATAATGAATTCTGAATGCTGCTCTCGCTATCTCCCGCATATTCTATTTTGCTGAGGATTGTGAAGGGCTTTTTTTTTCTTATCATAAACCCCAGATTTCTAGGACTGTTAAACAGAAGTAACTTTCAGTATATATCTCATGATTTATTTCAGAGTTAATAGAGACACAGTTAAAACTAGAAAAATTGACATCTTTAACAGTACAACTTTATTACATTACAAAACTGCTGCCTGAATCTACCTCCTGGCTTCTTTCTCCTTTGGCATTGTGAGTCAAGTCTTTCTCTGAACTTAGAGTAAACTGTGGCATGTGTTCAAAAATTCATTGAGAAAGCCACCAGTAAGGAGGGATCTTTGCACTGATCAGTAATTTTTATCAGTGGCCTTCCAGGCACAGATATATTGCACATATGGACATCCTGGTGCAAATTCACTCAGAAGATAGGACAGCAGTTTCCAGCTGTCTGCCCTGTGCAGGTGAACAAGCACGATTTTCTGGTTATAGTCTCAGTCACAAACTGCATGAAAAACCTGCTGTATGTAGCATTAGGATGTAAATTCTTAATAAAATAAAAAGTATGGAAGAAGGTATTTTGTCATATGTAAAGCAAGGCAGATGTTGTCCACAATAATAAAACTTATCAGAAAGAAGAAAGAAAAAATTAAAAGCTTCCTTTTGAATTTAAAATAATTTTAAGGTATTCCCCAGGTCATCCTTAAGCCCAGTCTTTTACCTGATTTTGTGTAATTTAAAAGGAATAGGCGATTTCAATATCTGTGCCTTTGAAAAATGAGACTTTCAGCAACCTTAAAAACACTTCTGCATGCACCTTGAAACATCAGGTAAATTTGCACCCTTAGGAATCATGGGGGATCTTGATGCTGCCCTTGAAGCCAGTAGACTGGAGTTCACCATGGTGTGTGTTAGTTCTTAATTGGTGAGTCAGTAGAATAGTGCAGAAGAGGTTCTGGTTGTTTTCCAAGAGTGATTTTTATTATGTTTACCTGGAGCAGCATTACGTGTTTCTGTGACGTGACTTAGAATAGAACAGATTCACTTTTGTTTGCTTTGCTTTCAACAGAACACATATTTAGCTTGATTTGCAATTCAGAAGCACCATCATAACTGCATAAATTGTATTGATGTTAACTATCACTGGTTTAAATCTTCATTAATTAGAGTGTATTTTTTGTCTTACTTTTTTGTAAGAGATACAATTTTTATCATAAGGAGGAGTAAAGATGTTATTTTATTGAAAGATATGGTAAAAAAACTATATTAATTCCAACCAGAAATTACAGTTGTCTAGGTATTAGAAATTCATAGTTTCTGCTGTTTCAGTTTGAAATACATAATTCAGATTCACATTCAATACTTTTCAAGTTTACATAGGAATGATAGCTACTTGATCCAGCTGCGTTGCCTTGCATCTGGTTTTTTCATATATTGAGACAGTAACAAATCTGATTTGCTGAAGACTGTTGATCAAAAGTTGTTGGAGCACAGATCTTGATGACTACTGGCATAAGATCTTTCTGTCTTGAAGAAGGATGAAGTTGTGGCAAAATTCAACAGCAACTTTCTCTATGCACTCAGCAGTCACTTTTCATCATCAGTGGCACATGAAGTGGAAAAAATGGTGATTTGTAAGAGGAACAGGTTGTTATTACTATTGTTGTTATTGCTTCTGTTGTTGTTTCTTCTGTAACTATTATGACAGTTATACAATCTATCCTAAGAGTCACTCTGATCTGGAGGACAGAGTGACTTGGGGATTAAAGCCTCACAATGTGTCTAGCTCAAGGACATTACTCTCACCTGTGCTGTGAATTTGTTCCTATATCTTTGTGTTCCTTAACCATGTAATCTGTCCTTGCCACACATTTTAACCTGTTGATTCCCTCTTTCATCTCAGTCTTCATATTTTATGCTGAAAAATGTCATATTTTCTTCTAATATTGATAGGCACAGTCTATGTTTTAAAACAATTTCCTTCTACCCTCACAGAAATGTAGCTGCTGAGCCACTGTGCAGCTTTATCTTCCTGTTCTTTTTTATTCACTTTAAAGGTTTCCAAACTTTTTTGCCCTTGAGCCAAGGATTTTCTGAGGTGCATCTTGAAACGGGTTATGCAGCCGGGTTCTGCCTGTAAAACCAGGAGACAAGAGTTCACTTAAAACGTGGTTGTGTGACTCAGCTCAAATTGATATAATTTTGATCAGAGTCTACAAATGCTTATTTCTCAAATGCTGTTTCATAAGTGGTGAAATAAAAAAAATAAATTGCAAACTATTTAGGGTGACTCTTTATTTACCCTTCCTTTCCCCTTCTCCTGATTCTAAATCTGGGCAGCTCAATTCTGTTTCAGTCTTCCTCTTTAACTGTTTGGCCTAAATACACTCTGATGCATTAATTAGCATATACATGTTTATCTTTGCGAATCTTAGTTTGGAGTGAAGCCCATGAACTTGTATTTGCCTATAATGGCCTGACTTTTAAGGTTCAGCCCAGTCAATAAGCATTTCATACACTGCTAGAGAGAGATAAAAAGTCTCCTTGTCCTGGTGCCATCTCTCAGGCACACGGGCCTCAGAGTTGTTAATGAGGCCATTCAGCATCGCCACTTTACACAGCATCCAAAGTCAATACCCAAGTAAGTCATTCAGCAGAGCTGTAATTTACCTTCCAGCACCACGGAACTGCCTTCACCAGCTCTTTGAATGCTTAAGTGCTTGAAAGGTGTGGTGCATTACAATGTAAAAACTAAGACCGAAGGCAAAAATCTTGAAATAATAATTACAGTAGGTTCAAAGAAACAACATATATCCATAGCACTCATTTAACTTTATTAAAAAATGAGGTCCTGCTGTTTTAAAGTCAGACTTCCAAATTATTTAAAGAGCCACAAAATGTGAGAATGGCCTCTCAGTGTCAGACTGAATGTCTTATCTTAGTATCCTTTCTCAGGCAATGTCCAAAAATATGGATGTTGAGGGAACACTAGAAAAGGAAGGGAAAACATATATACTCCCACAAATATTCCCATCATCAAGCACTCTGTGGTTCAGGAACTTCTGAGCTGGTGCTTTGTATTTAAGAACTCTTAATTTCTTTACTTGTAACTTTCCCAGTCTTCTCCAGGAAGAGACAGGGGAGATAAAATGAGAGCTTTTTTCGTTTTCTAACCTTTATTTCTGAGAATTTCTGAGAAAAACATTGTCCCCAATCCACAAAATCAGAAATAGCTATAGTGCTGTTATAGCAGTTCAGTGGCCTATAGCTCAAGTTAAAATTATAATGGTAATTTCACATCTCCTGGCACAAATGCATGACACTGGAGCTACACATTGGTCATGGAGTGGGACTGACTGATGCATTAAAAATATTTTTGCTGTATTTAGTTGGGTTTTTCTTTCAAAGGAAAAGCTTAAAAATACCTTTAATGAGCTACTTAAAAGCTGAATCTTTGGATGTTTTAATTGTGCAGTCATACTGCAATGAATAAAACATTGCACAGTCTTCTAAATCTGGTCTAATGCCCAAGTCAGATTGGGTGAGCTAAGGGCATTTCTTTTGCAGGTTCCATATGGAGCCTATCTAGCTTTATTTTTATATATATGATATATTTATTTTTATATTTTTATTTTTAATGAAGGTGTTTGGATAATTTCATGCAACTTTCTTTTCTGATTAGTACACAATACTTAACTAGAGTGAATTGACAGATGTCAATGTACAGTATAAAGCAATGTAAATTGCTGCCTCTATACATAGTAACTAGCACACAAGAATTCTAAGCATCATTATATTCATTTTTATGCCATAGTAAACAGAACAAATCCAAACTAGATTTTTAAGGCTTTTCTTCCATCCTGATTGTGGCAAGATACAAATTAAACTTTCCAAACTACGCCTTACTTAGTGGATAGTAAGCAATGATTTTTGGAAGAGTGCACCCTATGACACAATCCCTCCATTAAAAACAAATGGGAAAACTAGTGCTAGACAGTGCTTCAAACATTTCTTACAATTAAATTTAGGTAAAACTTAACTGCTTAAATTAGAAGCGTTTAATGATGCTGCATAAATAGACTGCAGTTTGGTACATCAATAGCAAATAGGTATGGATACAAGTTATGTTTTTATACAACATCTCACAAAGGCAAGACAGCTTTCTCAGTCTGTGTCGCCAGGGGCATATTGCTGTATGTAAGACTGCTTTGCTGCCTAATGACCATTTCTTGTTTACAGGGCAGATAGAGTGATAAATATACTGGTGGATTCTTACCAGAGAATATACCTTGAGCTATTCTACCTTGTGTACTGCTGTTAAGCATAGCCAAGGAGAGAAATTATTTCACTTCTACATTTTCCAGAAACCTGGTTCTGAAACTGAGCTGTTAGCTTGAGCTGAGCTTCATGCATATGCTAATTTAAAATTGTCTTTGACATGCCTGCACAAGCTGTTTTGACTGTGCATAGGTGCTCACTAAAGAGGTAATTCTACAAGAAGACAACAGCAAACAGCAGAAGAGAAGCAGTCAAAGCTGGGCTTTCAAATTACTTGAAATTATTTATGCAAGCGTTCAAACTCAGAGCAGTAATAATTTTCACATTAAAACCTCAAAGAATTTCTGGAACTAATCTTTCATCTCCTAGTGATGAATCTTATACTAGACTTAAAGCCATATTCAGTTGTAATACACAGCCTTGGATTCCTGTCCAGTGTGTTTCAAAAGATTGGTGAGCTCTGTCAGGTACACTGAAACCTTTGTGTAAGTATATATTCATGACTTCTATTCAAATGTTTATTGGGGGAAAAAAAAATCCAACTTTCTCACAGCTTAGAACACTAATAATTTGTGGATCTATGAAGCAGAATATGTGCCTACAATGTGACTTAAATATGACTTGGTGCAATGTTGTATTCTTGAAATTGCCAGCATGTGAAGGTGGGATGAGCTTTTTCCCAACAAACGCATTCTTCTAGGTCCTTAGAGTTCACTGTGTGCACATATGTGAGGAAAATGATCTTTGATTTGTCTGTGCTGACCATCTCAGTACTATCTTGTGTTTAAAACAGATGTGATGTGTCCCTTTGGAGCTCAGTTGTTCCAGCTGTAGGTTCCTAACGCACACCTGAATAAGCACACTGCACACAGAGCAATTTCACTTTCTTGTTAGCATTCCAGAGGAGGAGTGTCTCTTCCCTCTCCCCTCCCATTCATTCAGTTGTCTAATCAAAGTACACAGTTCATATCATCCAAGTGAAGCATTTATCTCCCTCTCCATGCTTCCAGAGCCTCTGAACATACAGCATTCAATTCCACTCTATGAATGTAGCACCTCTGGGATTGTCCAGAAAGCATGAGAGCTTTAAGGTTACCCAGGCTAGTTCTGAGCAAGCTGGCCAAGTACCAAGAGATACAAATTTGTGCAGCATAAGGCTTCTCCTTGGCTAATATATCTTGCTTTCATGATTCAATACAACCATGGCAATATAGATTTTGGAACCTAAGATAACTCATCTGCTTATAGCTTAGCTATTGCTACATTTTCTCTATCTCTGTAGAAGAAATCCTTGGTTTCCTTTCTATCCAAGTGTATTTTTGTAATACAAAAAGGAGATTCTCTTTTTTTGTAGTGTTATATGATACAATAAGCCATAAGCTAATGAATTACTAATCAATTGAACAGATATTTCTTTCCAGAGGTGATTTTCTTCAGAAGTATTTTTTTACTTTTTAGGGTTTGCTGACTTCAGTGTTGAGCATTTTGCACACTATGTGCATTCAAAATGTGGAAATTTAGTGCATGAGAGTAATTTAATGAACTTGTAATTTCTTCTAAACCCCAGCTAAGATTGACATTAATTAATTATTATAATTAATTTATTTAACTAAATTAATTCTCATCTATCTTTCATGGCTAACATGATTTGAAAGAATTAGACAAAACTGTTTTAGAAGATCATTAACTCTTCAAGGATACTTCACAGCATGTGTGATTCTACACCTTATATCACTCATTACTCAGCATCGTCTGAAGCTTTCTAATATTACTCAATCCAGTGTTAATCCAAATGAATACCTCACTAATTGTTATTTAATGCATCCCCAGAAATACTGATCAGCAACAAAATAACTTAGAAATCATGACTTGTAAGCAGTAAAACATTTGCTTTCATGATCCAAAGGCAAAAGAGAAATACTCTCAGAGTGAAAGTGCACTGGTAATAATCACAGTACATCATAGTATCATTATGCATGTCTTAGATATGACCTAAAAGGACAATATATCTCCAAGAAAGTAAATGCCTGTAGTACACATATTAGCAAAAACTATTTGGGGTAGTATTATGTGTAGCATTGACTACTGGGAAAAACTTATACAAAAGGCAGAAATTATTTAGTCCTATATTGAAAGTGTATGGGGTAGTTTTTTGTAGCCTTATTTCTACTTTGTCTATCAGGCCAAAGCTGGATACACCCCAGCACCTCAGTGTGTTTGTCGGAGTTCAGGACGGAGCACAGGACTCGAGGTGTGTGCTCAGCAGTGCTGTGTAAGGGCACAGCTCAAATGGCTTCCCAAACCTGTCCCTGTGCCTGAGCAATGCTCTCGGTAGCTGTGTGCATGTGTGTGCATGCTCCCCAAACCTAACCCCCGTTCTGGAATGCAAACACAGGAACAGCGGCTGTTCAACAGGATACAGGCAGATTGACTACTCCATGAAGAAGAATTACATAGGTTTAGTTTTCATTTAAACAAAATGAAGAATCATATTTGCTTGCTTTATTTTTTACAGTATAAGGGTAAAATCCTGGTTTTTATCACGTCTCCTATACATGATAAATGATATAGAATAAATATCTCAGCTTTTTATTGTATTTAGTTATGCATCAGAAAAGTAATTTAAAAAGGAAAACACCTTTCAATTCCATAATCTATTTGACACCTATTTTGCACAATACTATTCAATACAACTATAGTGTGACACAGTATGATTTTCAATTACAAAACCACATTAGGAGTGCATTCAGGTTGCATCCTTAAATCACAAAATGTCACTATAACCTGTTACGTGTTAAGAAATTTAAAAAGATCTTGTAAGCAGACCTTTACAATACAAAAAATATTCTAAGGTTCCTGTGGTCTATTTAACACTTAAAAAGCTTTCACCTTATGCAATAATGGGCATACCTCTTTGAAAATGAACTGTCCACTACATTTCTACAGCATATTTCATTCAAAAATATTTGTATTCACATTTCTGGTAACCTCTTGAACAGAGAAGGGCAACCAGAAGTACTGAAGGCATCTAGGACAACTTCTGACTTTCATGAAAAATGCCATGGGATATGGCTGCTTTTTTAGAATGGGCAAGGCTTTGTTTTTAGTAATTTAACTTGTATAAAAATCCCATAGTTAGTAATATACCTGGAACTTCATGTCTCTAAGACAGAACTTCTCCTTCAAATATCAGTTGCCATTAGCAGTTCTCACTACCTGCAAAATTTGAAGGTTATGCTAACAGTAATCAGAAGTGGGTATTAATCTGCAAACATTTATACTAAATATACAATAGCACTGAGTACATTCACCAAGTGTGGTGGGTGGCAGCTTGCCACATGGATTAATGCCTCCAGATAAATGATTGTTTTACCTGTAACCATGGACAAAAGGTGACATTATTGCAACAGTGTAATTAATAACCTACCACTTCATTAATTGTTATAATGCTATCTTCATGGATCAGCTTGAAAAATCTAGTGAACTTCAAAGGTTTTGTTGTTTTTTTTTCCTTTGACTATTCAGAAGAAGAGACAATAGTGTGTTAACTTGGTATTCTCTGATGCAGCCTTCTGTTTATTGTGTATGAGTGATGATTGATTTGTATGAACAATGTCTTCAGCTCAAGACAAAGTTGGAAACTTTATAAAAATAGAAAAATTTTAAAAATAGCATTTGTTTCTGTCAACATCTTTTGAAACTCGAACACAGAACTGATTTTCTGTTGATAAAGAAACAAAGTGCCATAGGACAGAATCTATCTCTAAAAAGCTGAGAGCCCAAAGAGAAATGGTATCTCTACTACCTCAAAACCCAAGTATTTTAAGTCTAGTTATTGTAAAACTGCCACTGCAGAACATGGCCTGCAGGCACTCAAGTTTAGAGCCCACAGTGTTTCTAGTGATCAGAATTTCAGATGTGTTTAGTTAACAACTGAGATAAGAGTAAGACATGTGGTAGTGTAAGACAATAAGCATAACCTCTCCCCTCTTGAAGTGAGATTGGCATTATTCAGTGAACTTCCTTTTTAGGTAATCCCCCAGGCTCTATTGGAAACAGTCACCACTAATAATTTTTTTTTTAATGTTATTTCCCTAATGTCACTTTTCTGCCTGGCATTGCTGAGTTTCTATTATGAGCATACATGAGCTATTCAATAGATTGCAATCTTTGTGGCATCAATACTTGCCAAAAGAATTAGACTATAGCATATATTGGTTTCCAAATGAGATTACAAAGGGAGTGGTACAACACCTCCTTATTTATTGGTGACATGACACCAACACGTGTAATTATTCTAAGTAATACACAATCACCTACAGGGTCTTCAGCTGAAACATCATTATACTGTTCAATCATCTCACCTTTGCAGCATGGGAGTTTCATTAGTTTAGAAGGTGCTGTCACATAATGGTTTTGCCCAAGAAGTAGCTGGTTGGAAGCAGAGAATTCTTTTGTACTTAAACTAATGCTACAAACTGAATGCAGAAAGTGCCCTGATTGCAGGAACAGTCAACATGTAAAAGAATTTATCAACCTTCATCTTAACCTAGGAATAGCCAAACAATTTGAGGAGTGTGGGAATAGAAAGTGGACTGTCAAAAGAGAAAAGGGTCCAAAACTTACATAAGGTCCTCAGTGAAATTGTTCCTGAGAGTCTTGATGGATCAATTCATTGAACACTGCCACTCTGAAAACTGGACCACAGAAAATGCATCTGACTCACCAGTGATTAATTTTTTGGTTTAAGAAACATACACATTAATAGGGTGTGCCTGATAATGGCATGTGGTTATTCTGGGTGTGAATAACCTCTAGAGTCTGTCAAAACAGCTGGCTTCAGGGTTAGTCTCCAGAGAAAAAGCAGAAGAAAATCTTTACTGAAGAAGCACACTGCAGATGAGAACGGCATATGAAGGGAGAAGCAAAGTTATTAAAGTTACAGTATCTCTACAATGCTATATACAGTATTACACTAGCTGTGAAGAATATTAACATCAAATGGTCAATTATATTCATTTTTCCAGATATATAATCTTAGAACTAGTCAGACAAAGGACTTGAATGCAACATTGTAATTTTTTTCCTACTGAGGAAAAAAGGTATAAATGCTTTGACGCTGGCAATTTTTCAACTTTGGTTAAACACTGGGCAAAATATTACCTGTATAAAAAGTTGCATGTACTGGCCAATGCCATCTGGTCCCACAGCACAGCAGGAACGGCGCTCTGTGCTGACACAGGTATGCAGCGCGTTAGGGCCCGATCTGCTCAGCTGGTGCTGCACAGAAAAGCTGAGGTGCTGAGCTGCTCAGCGAGCAAACTTCAGATCAGCCCGAATTCACTCCCGGCCGCGGGAGCCAAACACCCGTGACACGGTGGGGCTCAGCCTGGTCCCGGGCAGCAGGCACAGGGAGCGCAGCCCCGGTGCCCGGGCAGAGCCGGTTTGATTCCCGGCCCCGGGCTCAGCGCCTGGCTCTCCCCACCTGTGGGGATTTCGCCTCGCGCCCTGGTGGCTGGAATGGGAAAGGGCTGAGCCCGAGGCGGCCGCCGGGACGTTTCGCTCGGGGAGAGGAAAATTCCAGCCGAGAGGAGCGGCCCTGCCCCCGCTGGCCGCTTACAGCCCCGCGGCCGAGGCCGAGCGGAGTCCCCACTCCGGCCGCAGCTGGAGGGACAGCCGGGTGTGTGGGGACAGCCGCGTGTGTGGGGGCGGGAGGGAGGCGCTGGGACGGGAACAGGGAATCTCTGTCTCCGTGCGTGCCGGAGCAGGGAAGGTTCTGCATTTCAAGTTTCTCGCCGCGAAGTTGGTTTTTTTTTGGTTTTTTTTTTGTTTTTTTTTTTTTTTTTCCTTGCTTCTGTGTTTTTTTCTCCTACGCCCAAGGTGTGGTTCCGCGATCTGCAGGAGCCTGGCGCAGGCCGTGACCGCGGCCGCCGCCCGGGGCAGGCGCCCAGTGTCCGCGCCGTAAACAGCGGGAAATGCCCGGGCTCGGGGGCGAGGCGGTGCTGGGGGCTGCGGAGCGGGTCCGCCCTCCTCAGCCCGCCCCGAGCAGGTGAGGCGGGGAGCCGGGCAGTGCGGGCGGGTCCCCGGCTTGCGCCCGCCCTGCGCTGCCTCGGCCGCCGGTATGGACGGGCGCGCTCGGCCGGCGGCCGCCCCGCCGCCCTCCGGGTAAGCACAGCTCACGGCGCGGGCGGGAGCGCGGCCGCCCCCGGCTCCGAAGGGACATCCGGGGCCGTGCGCGGGGCTGGGTGAGGTGAGGTGAGAGCGAGGGGGCAGCTCGGGTCGGGGAGGCCGGGGCTGAGCGCGTCCGGCTGCGAGGTGCGTTGCTTGGGACGCAGCCAGCGGCGGGAGGCGGCTCCCAGCGCCGGGGGCGGGCGTGCTCCCGGTGCCCCTGCCCGGGGCTGCTGCGGCGGCGGGAGGCGGAAGCCCGCGGGCAGATGGAGCGGCGCGGCCGTTAAACGGCTGCCCCGACGGCACCGCTGCTGCTGCCGGTGGGGGCTGCGGGACCTGCCCGTCCGGCCGTGCCCCGCCGAGCAGCGGCTGCAGCGCCGGCCCCGCGCCGCGGGCACTGCCCGCAAGGACGAGCCGCAGCCCGCCCGCCGGCGTTGCCGTCCTGGTGCCTCTGCCGGGCTGCGGGACCTGCCGGGATCGGCGCCTCTGGCAAATCACTGCAGGTCAGCACTTGCCGGTTGGAGCATCCTTAGGTGTGCGGAGTCAACTTGCAGCTCTCTGGGTGAGACCGGCGGCGCTTTGGGAGGGCTGCGCCCTCCTCGGTGCTCTGGGAACTGCGGACGCTGGGGAAAAGAAAATAAACAAGTAGCATCTGTTTGGAGTAGTAAAAGGGCTGGGTTGTTTCTTTTTACGTGTTGGGCCCCTCTGGTTTAATTTTGCTTGTAGCAGAAAAGCTAACGTTAAAGAAAATATTTTTTAAATCCTAAGTAAAACTACCCCAGTTATAGATCGGGAGGAGGATATTTCCTTAACTAGTCAGGTACGTTTGAAGAAAATTAGTTTCACTGGGAACTGGAGTGGATCAAAACACTGGTAAGACTGCTGAAGTTATCTGTAAATAGAATGGACAAAATACATGGTGGGTGTATCTTTTAACATGAACGTTTTTGTGAAGCTTCCATACTATTTGCAAAAATGGATTACTTGGGTTGCTGAAGAAGCGGCTACAGGATAAACAGGTGTAGATGATGGAAATTTACTGTAGTATTTGCAGCAGTAATCAAATCATTGTGAAGCCATGGCTGTAGTGAATATGGAAGATTCATAAATGATATTTATTCACTTAAGGCCTTGTCACCATTCCACATTTATATGTAGCTGTTGAGAAATTGACTTTATATTGTTAATCAGTGTCGAAGGTATAATTACAGTGTAGATAATTACTGCATTTTAAAGACTCTAAGTACTTCAGCAGAGTTGGAAGGACTGAGCGTAGGATAATAGGTTTCTTTTCCAGGTTAGGGAGTGGCAAAAATAGTTTGTGTTGAAAGTCTTCAGTTTTACTTGTGAGCAAGTGAACCTAAAAACAAGCAAAAAGACACAATTAAAACTTTGGCTGTTCTGACATTTCCTCTAGGCCTGTTGCCTGCTATAAAGCTGTTTGGTATAGTGAATTTTGGCTGCTGCTTGACATCTAAGTTCCCTTTATGTGACTTCAAACATCTGCCAGCATCCACTTCTCAGTTTTGAGATACATGTAGCTAATAGTACTGCTCATTGCATTAGCCCTGCAGAGAGATTTTCAGGACTTTTATCAGCTGTTCACATATAATTTAGTACTTAGAAAATCAAATTGCCATGCCTTTCTTGCTACAAAAGTTCTTCATTGACAGTCTAACTGTTTCTGTAAGATGGTCTCATTTGCTCGTGAAATGCTGGATTTGAGGAAAAAATGTGGATGTACCAGAAAAGAAGACAACTCCCAGTTTTACTGAAAATAGTCCACAGATACATTTTTGAATAGTATGCAGTTACTGTTCCCCCTCTGTGATGATAGGAAAATTTGTGCAATCTGGGAAGAATTTCAGTTGAAATAGCATTTTTCTTTAAAAGTATGACCAAATGATGTAATATACTGCATTACATCTCTTCTTTCCTTGTTTAGCCAGGTTGAAAATGTTGTTAATCTGCAGCTGAAAACTTTTCCAGCCAATGTGTTCTTAAATCACTGTTTGAAGTTTTGTGGGGTAATTGCTGGTAACTCTAAGCAGCTGAGAAAGTTTGTTTATGCTAAACTGCTAAGACGGTGGTGTTTTGTAAATTTCCAAGCACTGATGTTAGTTAAAGCTTGGAACTCCTATATAACTTGATCACTGGTGGCTCTTTAATACAGAATTTTGTTATCACATCTATGGGGACAAGCTTTGGAAAAGGATCCCGTTGTATATTTTTTTTTTTTTTTGCGTGCAGGATTATGCTTTCCTATTGAAAAATTATTTATTGAAACCAGTTGTGGACAATAATATTTGTCTGAATTTGTTGAGAAACATGCCCATGTTATTCTCTCTGTACATTCAGGGTAAAAAAGAAAAGATTTTTTTAAAAAATGGCCTTTCCTGGATTTTGTTTGTTTTTTGGTTTATAATACAGTGAATAGAGACTGTGCCCAGCAACTGGCTGGAGTATTTTGGAATATGATGAATAGGAGGTGTGTCCAGTAAGTGGCTAGCCATGACACACAGTTTCTTCTGCTGGCAGGAGAAGCTTGGCTGGGCAGTTAGGGAGTTTTATAGCTCATCTATCTTAGCCTCAGTCTGAGCAGCACTCCGGGCACAGAGCTCCCGCCAGGCCAGTTGACAAAGTCTGCTCCTGTTCATTGCAGAGCTGAATTTGCTTTATGAAATAATTGGAAAATCTGATTCAATACTTATAAATAAAAAAAGGACTGGCTGTAGTTGGTATCCTACCTTCTGAACACAATTTTCCTACTGTTGCTGGACAGCAGTCCCGTAACCTGGAGTAAATACTTTTTTTTCATTACAAGTAGATATCACTATTTGACACAGGATTTTATCCTGAAGAATTGTATTATGGCTTAATATGCCATTAGAATATTGGAGCAAATGTGAATTTTGGTAAATGTAATATTGATATCCTTTGTAATACTAGCCTTCCTGTTGAGATCCACCTTTAATTCAATTGTAATGTTTCTAAGAATTTTGTGTTATTTCATTTGTTCCCGTATTTAAAGCTGTATGCTTACATGCAAAATAACAGCTTCTGACCTGCTTTACCCAAGAAAACCAACCCCCTTTGTCTTTATCATTGTCATTGTGTGTCTTACAAAAACATGCTTAGGAGATGGAGCTGCTCTCCAGGGCTGAAGATGGAGCAGGTTGTGTGGGGAAAGGGATGGGGCCAAGCAGCTTTGGTTGTCTTAGTGCCAGCATCGCTTCTCCTGTGTGACTTTAGGTTCCCATCACTGCTGCTTGGTGTAGTTGGAAAATGTAAGGAGAACAGGGGAAATGTCTTTTTCATGTGATTTCCAGGGCTGTCTCTGGTCAGAAAACCCAAGTAATTTACTTTTTCTCTTGCATGTAACTGAGTTTTTATCAAACCATTTCAGTCACATTACGGACACATCAGCTGTGGTGCAGTTTTGGCAAATGTCTGGTGTCAAGCTTGGAATACTGATTTGAGCTCTTCCTTCTCTTTCTCTTTCAAGTGTTTGAGTCAGCTCCCGACATAGCCACAGGTTTGTTCAAGTATAAATGAAAGTCCTTCCTGTTGTGGAGTGTGGGAAGGGACAGCAAGTGTAGCAATAGCTTCAAACCAAGCATTCTGTGCCTGAGCCACAGCCCCAGAATGAGTGTGGGGACTTGAGTACGTGTCTGAATTTGCTCAGTTTGGTGAAATTTACTAAGGGTGGAACTACGTTTTTCTCTTGCAATGAACTATCTGTTTCCATTGCTCTGTGCATTGTGTACACGTGTTTATCATTAAGTACAAGACCTTTTATACTCGTGCTACTAATTGGGTCTGTCTCAGATGTGAGTCTGTCTAATAGATAGATCTATTTTAGATGTTTTTCATTTCTTAGACCTGGGACTTCAAGGTAATACTTAGGATGTTCTTCTCACCCCCATGGCCCTGATGAAGACCAAGTAAATGAGCAATAACAAAATGGAAAGAATCTTGAGAATTTGTGTCTGTGGAGCTTGCTGGGTGTTTGAAGCAGGGAGTTATCTCCTTTGTGGGTGGATGCCCATCAGGAGCCACTTGAATGCTAATCATTCCAGGGGCCAATTTGCCAGCTGAGTTCCAAATGTACACGTAACACTTCTTGAGGTGATTATGTTGTTCTTAATGTATCTGCCTTAAGCAAGGCAACCTCAAATCGTGGAATGACACTGATGCCATTAACTGAATGTTGTATTTAAAAGCTGTTTACTCAAACTTTGTCAAGTCTGAAGTCATAGCTGGGTGCATATGGAATAGTTACTGGTAATGTTCCCTGTTGGAGTGTGTTGCTGTGGGAATGAGATCAAGAAAACATTAGGGGGTGGAATGTGGATACTAGGGAGAAAAAATGTGTAGGAGGGTAATACACAAATAGAGATTAGCAGAGTTATTTCCAAGCTTTGTCCAAGTGTGTTGGTATCCTGTGAAAAATAAAAATAAGAGCTAGATAGTGGGGTATCAAAAGCATTTGAGAGGAAAAAAGTGCTTGAGACTGGAAGGTGTTACCTTATGATAGGTTCTTTTCTTTCTGCAGTTACTGGTTGGTTTTTTTTATTTACTTTAAATGGGACCACAGTATTTTCCTAAACCTGAAGATCACTATTTGTTTTGAGTAGGCTCATCTGTGTTGGGTGGAAGAAGAAAAGAGTCCATTGTTGGAGACCAAAACCTTAGATTCCAGAGGAAACTGAAAGTCGTTACAGGACTTCTGTCATCTGACAGACAAAATAATTGAGTAGGAATATTTTAAACTCACAAACAAGTTGTTTCTCCTGTAATCTAGCAACATCTCAATAGGTCTCCCTTCATAAGGTGCTGCACCATTTCTGACTATCTCTACTGTAGCTTGGAAAATAATTTCTGAGCATGCTGGATTTTCTAGCCTGGCTGCTGTTCTGGGCTGCCGCTGTTGTAGTTTTGTGTGTGCTGGGGAACAGCAGCTGTCAGATTATCCAGCCAGCCCTTTGAGCTGTAACAAGGTTAGCATGCTCAACTAAATATTTATTATTTTTTTTCTATAAATTTACAAGTCAGTATAGCGAGCTGTTGTGTTAATGTAGTGGGTACAAGGAATGCCAGGTGTTCTCTTTTATAGCTGCTTGCAAGTTAAACCAGATCTGATTGTGCACTTTCTTTTCTTCTCACCTGGCTCTCCCTTGCCCAGAGGCTGCCCCGCTGCTCTAAGTTCAGTTCCCACAGCTGTCTGCAGTGTGAGGAAGTTGCTCTTCACTGCAGCATCTCTGTGTGCAGCTCTAAAGGAGCTGACGTCAGGGCACTGGAGGATGACAAGAGGCTGAGCTGTTGGCTCCTGGGTTCCTGTGGAGTTCTGTGGCTGTGCCCAGCATTGGCACAGTGAGGAGCAAACTGACTGTGCAGCTTGCAACAATGGAGGGCTCAGGGGGGAAAACCACCCGTGCTGTTCTGAGCTGTAGCAACCAATTATAAACTTGATGCTTCACCTGAATTCTCTCCTGAGGTAAGATCCCACAATTAAAAATGCAGCTCTTTATGAAGTAAGTTTAAACACTCACTGGAGTTCCAGTAGATGTGTGCGGACTTAAAATCTTCATGTCATAGACTGATGGATATAACTGCATTTTTTTTTCATGGCTTAAGAAATGTTTTTTTTTTTTAATGCAGAAATGGAATACCATGGGAATTCTTAAAGAATTCAGAGTTCCTGGATTTATTTTTATTTGCTAGGAGGTTATCCAGTTCAGAAGGGGCATGTGCATTTGTTTGGTTGTTGTAAATGATCAGAGTGCCATAGGTGGTTAAAGGATGAGTCCCTAATCTATCTATGAAATATCTCCCTGGGGAACTTGTATTAATGTCAACTCTGCTGCATATCTATGGTTGTGAGGATTACTATATTCAGTTAAAGAAAATAGAGCTTGTGAATATTTTTAGCTGGGCTTAAGCTTTCTTCTGTGAGAAAGCATTGGTTTTGCTGCAAGCTTTAAATCTGCAGAGGTTCTCATTGAAGAAATAGTACAGCTTGGAAGTTTTCTTAGCTGTGTTTTAAAAATACTTTCTGCCTGCTTATTTGATTTTCTCTTCTGGAAATAGAGCTTGGTTTGGAATCTTATTTATTATATTATTTATTTTATATTATTATTTATTAATAGACAAATAAATCTCTCTTTCCCAAACAATGCAAACTCTTGCTCTATGCTAAACAAGAAACGTAGTGAGCTTGAATTTTCCTCCAACAGAAACAGACAAAAAACAGACAACAAGGAAAACACAATCCTGTGTCAAAAGCAGAGCATTAGAATTATGTTTATTTGTCTTTAAAATCAAATGAATTTTCAATCTAGTATTCCTGAATTACTGATTATTGATCAATAATTATATATTGATTTAACAATGTTCTTTTTTGGTTTTATGGGCCTTGGTTTTGTGTTGATTAGGTTTCCCTTTTGGTATTTTACCTTACTTTAATGTCAGACCTTCAGATAGATTTTTCTATACCTGGAGTTTGACAGGTAACTTGTAAACATTGTGCAATGGGAAGAGCATAAGCATTTTCAGCTCTGCCCTTAATGCAGACTTACAATTGACAAAGCTGTCTGGAGGAGCTGCTTCTTCTATTTTTTTTTTCCACAAAACAAATTACATTTTTTCGTTTCATTCAGTTCGAGTGTTTACTTGTTTTGTTTGGCTTTTTTGTCAATCTTGGCCCCCCTCCCCCACCGTTTGATGTGCTGGCATCTTTGCTGAATTGAGTTAAATAAGAATGTTCAAGGAAATGGGACCATCAGTAGAGTAGTGTTACTTTTGCCCAGAATCTTTTTATATGTAAGTATCAAAGTAATTTGAAGGGTATTAGGGAAGAATATGGTGTGCCAAGTTTGGTTGGTGATTTTTTGTCATTCACGTTTCCCAATTGTTTAAGTATCATTGTATTGCTCTTAACTTTTGTAAAACCTAGCTCAGTCCTTCTGCACTGTCAAACTTGACTGACAGAATAACTGGGCATAATATTGCAGGTACAGGATAATCTACTGAGCTGGCTATTGTTTAATTGTTGTTGTTACAGCAGTGCTGAAAGCTCTTTCTGTGTGGGAGGAATAATGCTTTGTCTCTCATCTAAAAAAAAGAGGAGCCAAAATATTTATTAGTAACAAGGTTGAAAAAACGTTTACTACTTGTCTGCTGAGTGCAACTCTGTGAGGCAAAGATGAAGTGCCTCTTTCTTTACTAGTAGCTACAGACTTCAACATTCTGTCCTTCTCATTAAAAGACAATATTGTACAGAATTCAAAATGTAACCCTTCTGGCTTTGAGAACATGGAAATTATTTGCATGGAGGATGGTTTTTTTAACTTTAGTTAGTAAGACAAACAAGGTATGTGTTAGTTGATGACAGTAGTGTAGTAGGTGGAATTTCTAGAGGTGGAATTTCTGATAATTTTAAGGCATTTGTGTAAAATCAAAAATTCAACCCATGCCAGCAATTCAGGCTTTGATTTTTAAAATTTTACAGTAAAAAAAAAAAAAAATTAAATTTCAGGATATTTAATTCCTCAAAAATCAGATATAATTATATGTTGAAAGTTGTTGCCAGGTTCCCAGGTTTCATTTCTGAAGAGTTATTGCGTTTTCCATTTACCCTCTGAAGTCTCCAGACCTAAGCTTTTCTGGATCCTCTGCTGGTCTCTGATTCATGGTCTTTTACTTTCCCTTGCCTGCAATTTTGATTCTCTCCTTCCACCCACATTACAAATCAGCCTCACTAATTCCATCCTTGGCACCCTCCTTGAGCTATATTTACCTCATTCACTTTTTAAAGTACTCACTGCTTGGAGGAAGTTCTTCTTTGCTCAGTCTTAAATAAGTTTTTAAGTCTACAGCTACTACTAAAGATGTATTTGTTTTTGCCTGAAGGGTTGAGAACCCAGCAATTGAGTGGATCTTTTAGCACTCTGGCTTTGTGCATTCTTTTAAATCTTCACATTTAGAAAAAACCTGGCCTTGCAGCTTGGTCTTTCCTATGTTTTTTTTTTCTTTTTTTTTTTCTTTCCCCTCTATCCCATCCTGCCTGTATCTCCTCTTCACTCTGAAACTCTAAATTCTTCTTTTTAGAAATATGCTTTTGTGTTTAAAAATTGTGTATTCTGTTTTACCTAACTCAGTGCATTCTTATTCCCTTGTACTTAAATGGGCACTGAGGATATTTTTCACTACACTGTTGAAGGGGAGAAGGGTTCCCAGGCCCTTTTATGTGGCATTTTAAAGCGGGGTCATTGACTGTCTTTGCAGTTGCTGATCTCATCTGCTCACTTATCTATGGCTGAGTAATGCCTTGGACGTTGCAGGACTTGAAGCTGAGGTCTCAAGGCTGGCAGTGATAGCTGCAGACATGAAATAGGATTTTTTTTCTTTATTCAAGCGAGTCAGAGTTTACCTATTACTTTATTGGGCCAGTAGCAGTAATTTTATTCATGTATTACATGCTGTCCTTTCTCAGAATTAGATATATATATATATATAATTTGATATCTCTATGATAGATTATCAGGAATTTGTTGTAGACATGAACTGATGGAATTGGGTCAGATGTGTCTTTACTCCTTCAGCTTCTTCATGCTTCCCTCTTGTTTCCTGATGGTTGACTGGGGCTTTTCTTGGAGTAGGGACGTGGCTCTGGTTTTCTGCCAAGTGGTATGTGCAGGGATCAGAGGATTTCAGAATCTAGATAATTTTTGTGATTTGTTTTGACGGTTCTTTTCCAGTGCAAGGGCACAAAATTCCCCCTATCCTGTCCTAGGTATTGTTGAGATATTCTCAATACACAGGGCAATGTTGGTTCACTTTTGTAGAAAAACAAGGTGAAAATGTAGAAGATAGGGAAAACCAAAGCATTTTATAAGCACTTCTTCAGAGCTGGTTGTTGATAGTGAGGGATGTAAGAGAGAGTCTGAAGAGGCTTATTTTGGAAAAGTAATAAGGATCTGACATCACTGTCTGAACTGTTGGAATCTCTGTCTGATTTCTAAGCATCTCTCTTTGACTGGTCTTATATTTCTGCTGCCCAAACATTCTTACAAACTTTCCAGTCTTCCTCCCAAAATACACTGCTGTAATGCATCTTTATCCATAAATCTTAAGTTAATAAAGGAGAGAAATGCAGTGAATTGTAGATTTTGGATGAAGCCTTAAAAGTATACAATGATTTATTTTATTAAAAAATAGGGATGTGGTGCTATGATAGTTTTAGAAATATTCAAACAAATCAATTGGTTCTTGTTGTGTGTGTGTGTGTTTTTTTTTTTTTTCTGGTGGTGTTCTTTAAGATACTGCTTATGGGCTCCTGTTGATACGTTTTCTTCCTGCTTTTACTTACCCCAAAATTTTCCTGGCTTTTATAGTTATATATAAAGCCTGCCAGCTAACAGGTTTACAGGAATTTTTTTTTAAGTACTGCTTGCCAGTACTTAATCCAGAATAAGATTTTATGTTAGAATTGAGGCTGTTTGGAAATAATGACACATAACATAAATGCTGAGATTTCATCCTATACCATCCTACTCCTATAGATGGAGTCTTTGAAATGGCTTGGTAGCCTGAGTGCTCTTGTGGAAGAATCTCTGTAGTGTTGGTGGTCATTCTGCCCTCCTGCATGAGGGGCAGCTGTCCTGCATTCTGTCTCCACCAGAGAAGAAGAGCTTCACATTTCCTGAATGAAATCTGTGTATTCTCTGACAGGCTGGTGCTGCCTCTTCCTGCTCATGGTGGACATGGACAGTAGGAAATGATGTGTTCAAGGAGTTGCTTATTTTGTAAAAATGTTTGTCAGGACCACTTGGAAGAGCTTTAACAACTTAATATAGAAACACTTGTGCAAAATGCTACCCTAGTTCATTGAGAAGAATACAATTAATTTGCCAGGGAAAAATGGTTAAGTATTCAAAGAGTCCTTCTGGACTCTTGGAAAACAAAAGCTCCAAGTTTAGAAGTACTTTATAATGTTTCAATTTTCATTTAAAAATAAGTTTTAAAGCTTAATGATATCTGGAAACTTATTGGCCTTTCCCACATCCTGTCACATCATATTTCACATCTCAGTCATACACTGACTGTTTCCTTGAGTCAGTTTGTGGTATCATGTGAATAAATGCTCAACATGGTCGAAAGATCTCCCATCTGTCTGTAAAAGACCATGTGATCCTTTATCAAAGACAAAAGGGAAGGGCATGGCTAAACATGGCATAGCATTGGTTGGAATTGTAAACAGTCATTTAACTCAACTTAAAAAACTTTTGGCTTCTGGTGATAAAATGAGATCCATCAGAAAATGTGAGTCACATTCTCAAACTGACGTAGCTGTACTACTATTGTGTACCATAGTATTTGCCAGTGGCTTTGATTAACAAATATTTTTACTTAAATATTGAAGTGACGGCAAGAAAGAAGTCGCTTGGTCACTTGGTCTATGAGAAAGGCTGATTTAAAGATCTGACACTGGATGTGGGGATTATTTCTTCCTCTTCCCCCCATTTTTTTGGTTTCTTTGTTTGGATTTTGAGTAATTGACAGAAGTAGCATACTGCTCTCCCTCCCTTATGGTCTCTCCAGGCAGAAGGAAGTTTGTGTGTCTTGTTCTCAGCTGAGCAGGTTTGCTGCTGCTGTTGAGCTGATAGATTCAGTTTGTTGCAACTTCATAGTCTCTTCTTGAGTCAGAAGAATTGCTGGCAATCAAATCATAGAAGTCTGGGGTAGTTCCTTTTTCTGTTTCTAATGTTAGACAAGGCTTTTGTTTCCTTGTTTGTATTCACCTTAGGATATTGTAGTTTGTGATATTTTTAAAGTGTCAGCTTTGAATTTCTGCATCCAAAGAGCCTTTCTGCTTTAAGCTGACAGCATTATGCTAGTGACTTTATACCTGTGTAATAAAAATTTCTAAAATTCTGATCATTGTCATTTTATGTGTGTCAAAAGAACAGTGGGATGGCCATTAGCCACAATTTCAGTGTCTTCTCTGATATGAAGCCAGAGTTCTGTTAATGAATTTCCTCTTTTGGGAGGTATTCAAAACTCAACCATACTTACTGGGAGAGAGAAAATGTGGTACTTGGGGGAGGTTGATGTGCTTTAGGTTACTGACACTTAGATTTACTCATCAGAGTGAGGATGAACTTTGGAAAAGTTCACAGATTTGCAGCTGAATTTTAGCGCTCCCTTATTTATGTCTTGTTCTGCTTCTATGATCTGCATAGATAGCTGCTCATGAACTTTTTATCCAGATTGATTGCTCTGCTTTTCCACTTGCTAAATTCAGTTTTGTGACAACAAATGAAGCACTGATATGCTGCAGTTAGTTGTGGGGAAATAATGACAAATTCTGGAGATTTTAGCAAATGGACTATCTGCAGCTTGTCCCTCACCTGTCTCCTACCACTAAGGACAGGAGTAGACACTCTGGTCTAGGTGTTCTTCTGATCTGCATTCTTGTCACTTTGGCTTCTTCTGCTGCAGTGTTGGCAGTAATTTTCCCTGTTCTTTGCCCCTACCACAGGCTGTTTTGTGGCCAGACAAATCCAAGGTTCTCTATTGATCTTGAATCACGGCCATTAACTTCTAAATAAGAGGTTTGCCCTATTTTGGTACTAGTAATTGCCTCTTTGTTTTCACTGAGATTGTGCTGATATGCAGCTTACCACTTGCTTGGGGATAAATGAGTAAAAAGTATGCATGTCTTATAGCTAGCAGAAGTTTCCTCATTTTATAAGTTTTTAGTGGTTTAATGCATTCAATAAGGAACAATTTATTCTAAAACTTTTGAGAAAATAAAGTGGTAGAGTTAAGCACTCTTGGTCTTTCTATTTCTAGAGTGTGACAACATGTGAATGGCATGTTCATCAGTTACTGCATGGTTACAGAGTATGAGCATGTAAATCATTCAAAATGCTATTTGGCTGGTTACTTTCATGGGTAATAATGTGGAAAATAGTGCATTTTTGTCAGGATTCTGACTGTTGTGATGACACAGGACACAGAATTATTAAATAATCTGTGTCTGATCAAATGTTTTAGACGCATATTCTTTTAGGCATTTTACAGAGATTTGCTGTTATGTTCAGGGAAAATTGCTAAATCCAGGATGAATTTATGGAGTTGGTTTCATATATCAGGAATTTGTGTGTTTTACAGGCTTTAGGAGATCTGGCAGCTTAGATATTTTTGTTGCTTCCTTTGAAATCCATGAAGTAAGAAAACCCTTTTTGTCTGAAATTTCTTGGGTGGATTTTTTACATGACTTTTTGGGTGGGAGAAGTGTGTTACTGTATTTAGTTAACATTTATAAACTTAAGTCACATTGTGTCAAAGTTTGCTGTAAATCTCTAGGTCAGGTGGGTACCATGTAAGAATTTTCATGAGGAAAGAAGCAGGAAGATAAAATGCTGCTAAGTTGAAGGGTGCTGTTACTTATAATGACAAAGCACTCAGTTATGGGGACTCTGATAAATAAAGCCTGTAGACAAAGTGCCCAGCTGTACTTTAAGATGAAAACAGGATGTTGGTTGTATTGCTGCAGGACTGCTGTATAAATCAAAGGATATGCTGTTATTGCTTTTAAGGAAGCTGCACTCCCTTGGAGTGGTTCTGTATATAAAAGAATGGTAATTGCTGTGCTTATCAAGGACTGGCAGTTCTCCTTTTCCAATTGTGACCTGGTGAATCCACCTCAAGCTCATGACTTAAAGCCTTGCCAGTTATTTTAATCCCCTATTCAATAGGACAAACAGAATGAGGTTATTTTTACCTCTTTATGATTGCTTAGAACAAGTGGAAAACCCCTTCACTATATGTAAGTCAAAGGTGATTTTGCTGGGGAGGATGTGAAGTGTTTCCCTCCTGCCTGTTAAACCTGTTGGTTCAATCTGTGTTCAGTTCATGGCATCTGGAAATGGCCAGGTGGCTTTTTCCCTGTGCCAGTGTCCTTGCTGGTTTTGGTTTTTTTTTTTTTTTTGCATTTACTTGTAGCCTCTTTAAATTTTTGTTTGATAGCCTAAGCCATTTTTGCTTTGTTCTCATATTGTCTTTTAAAGGACTTGTTTGCTCTGTTTGTACGCTTCTACTGTTTCTTAATGCCAGCTAGAATGATGTTGCCTTTGCTTTTAAGTTTAATAGTTTTTATGCTTCCAAGCACTAGATGCACTTATACTTTCCCCCCTCAGGAAGAAGGTATGCCAAAATACTTTTCTGCTTTTGATTTCTACCAGTTTATTTTTTGTCTTCAGGGAAATCATAGAATTATTTAGCTTGGAAGCAACCTTTGAAGATCGTCTATTCCAATCTGTGGTAGATCTGTAGTGCCCTGTAGAATGGCCCAGATTGTTATTTAGGAAATATAAATAAGTTTTTCTTAGGCAGAAACAGTTTACACTAATTAGTAGAGTGTTGTCATCCTCTTAGCATTTGTACTCAAGTGCAGAGTTAGCCTCCCTGCAGTGAGAATCCTGAGCATCAATCAGATGGGAAGCCATGCTGCTGGTGGAAGCAGGGGACAGAGAAAGAAAGGGAAAAGGCAGCAAAGGTGAGTCAGGTGTGCAGTGCTCTAAGGGAAAGTAGATATAATTCACTCCTTAAAGAATACTGACACAGCATAAACTTAATATTGTTTTAATATCAATTGTGCTTTGTACTGAAACATAAATTAATCTTTCAAATATAGAGTCTGATGCTCATAATGCCTATTCCATTGTGTACCATCACTTATCTACATTTCACTGAAGGTCTGTGAGGGAAGGATATTGCAGGAACTCTGTAGGCAGCTGTGTTTAGGATCTCAATTCCTATGGGTATCTCTTTTTCATAATTCCTGATTCCTTATGGTACCCACTTTTCAGTATTTTTTAAATTAAATGTTGATAAAATAACTTTATATTTAACACTAGGATTTGACTGTATTCTAATAACAAGTAATGATGTGTTTTTAAAGAAGTCTCTCTACTTCTTTCTGCTTTTTCAGAGGGGAGGCAGAAGTCTCAAAATCTTAAATATGTCTCATTTCTTTACTAAGCAGTTGTAGAAATTAATCAGTTGTGAAGTCTTTTTTTGAAACCCAAGGTGTTTCTGTAGTACTGATCAAGTGATATTGGGTGTACTTGGAAGGATACGATATTACATGCAGAGATAAAAACTTCTGTGAAGAGGAACCTTTTCTGGGCCCAGAAACTAATTTCTGAAAACATACTTGTCAGTTATCAGATGTCCTAGTGTCTTTAGCAGTGATTTATTAAATAAGGATAATGTTTTAGGTTATTAAAGATAAACTTTAAGTTCTGCCTGTTCATATAAATATGTGGTTCTTTCACAGACCAGAAGCATGGTTATCAGGAGACATGCTGTGGAATTACCCTGGTGTGACCTTGTAACCGATGGATTTGACAAGCATTAAGCATTATTTGAACTGGTTCAGTACTCTGAAGGCCTCTTAATTGTACTGCCAGTATTCTTTTTCTTAAAACTTGTAATGAAGGGGGATGTATTCTGGACTGCTTGTTTGGGTTACACTCGCACAGGTAGCTCTCACAGTGCACTTGTATTGTACCTTAAAATAATTGTGATTTGTTTGCTTGTTTGGTTTATTTTAATTTTGAGCAAGTGCTATGACTTTTCATCCACAAAGCAAATAGCTGTTGCTTTTGATTAGTAACTTAAACCTTGGCAAGTACGTAAATTCCTCAGCAGGGCACTGGTTTTGAAGAGCTGCTTATGTTCCAGGGGAAAACTTTTGAGCAGATTGTTTCAGAACATGTGATTTTTATTTTTTTAATTTTTTTTTCCTGCTTCTGTACTACATTATCTGCACTGATTTACTCCTTTCCTCCAGGAAACACATTTGCATTAAAGATCCGGTCCTCTGTTTATTTAGTTCCTGCTGCTTATTGCTTCCATGGGGTCCTCTTTGACCTTACAATTAACAGAAAAATAACTGATATCCTGGGAATTACATCAAGAAGAAATTAAATACAAGGAGCTGATGAATTCTGATGGATTCTTTCACTGATCTAACTTCTCTTTTGACATGCTAAGATACTCAGTAGTAAAAATAAAGAAAAAGATTTAAAAAAAAACCATAAGGAGAATGTTTTTCATGGAACCTCTGATGCTTCACTTAAGGCTTTAAACGACAGGAGTCAGGCATATCAGTGGTTCCTATTGTTAAATGTTGGCTTTGTCATCAGAAAATGTCAGTATTTTCTGGAAGATACTCTGACCTGGCCTGAATCAATTCTTATTGATCTGAGCTGTTTTGACTGACTGACTTGTAAGTAGAATAGTTGCATTGCACCATAACATTTCACAGTCCCAGCTGAGACACCCTGAGTTCTCTTTTCATTTGGTCAGCAGATGTAAGGACTCCTGCTGCAGTTAGAGCAATACTGAAGTAATGCTAAGTATAAGAGATCATTCTTGCTTTTTAGCTTAATTATATATACAGCAAATTCAGTGCAATAACAGTGAGGGTTCTCCTTTGTTTGTTTATTTAAATTGTATTATGTTATTATAATTTTGTTGGAAATAAGCTAGACTGACGAGAGATAAAGCTGTCATAGGAAAGAATTGAAAGGCTTGACCCCAGTGTTGTCTGCTTAATGCCACTTTAAATGTCTAGGCTTCCTAATTTAGTCTGATTTGAACATAACAGTGTCATGTTTGGAGACACAGGATGCCAAGAAAGGAAGCAGATGATTTACATCCCTTGAGCTTCCCTAAGTGGGAGTTTCATATTTGAATTAAATAAAATAATGAGATTTTAAATGATAAAAGAAGGTGGGGTACCATGGCCTGCAACTGAATGCCTTGGCAACTAAGCTGATATGTACTTTTGCCAGAATGGAAGGGATGATTGCATTTTGTCTTATATTTTGGAAAAAAAAAAAATATGAACAGGAGTGGACAACCTGAAAAGGCAGTTTCATCCCTCCAGTGGTGAAGATAACAACCTGGCAGTTTTAAGTTTATGATTGGACTGTATGGTTTTAAGGGTCTTCTCCAACCTAAATTATTTTATTCTTCTGTTGTTTCCTTCACCCAGTCACTTAGCTTCATCACTTAACCTCAATGGTGATAAAGTTATGCAGTCATGTAATTGTGGAAAGATAGAGAGAAATGACAGCTTGGCCTAGCTGTAGAATTTTTCTTGCAATTTTCTTTCTCAGGAGTTTTTGTCATTTTTAATGTTCTTTGCTTTTGACAGTCACCTGATATCCTTATTAGCCACCTTTGACACCAGAAAGCTAAGGGCATTCAATATTTTTAAAGGCTGTTTGGTCATATTTGCAGTCTGAAACAGTGTTTCACACACTCTGCAATGTTACCATGGCAGTGGTATCCCCCATTAAACCCTGTTTCACATCAGCAAATATGCAGAAAATGGAATTGTGAGAATATAAATGATGGTGAGCTTGAGAAACCATGTGACCTTAGGTACAGAAATAGTGCACTGGTGTGAAGTGTTTGAAGAGCATCCATTTTTTAGCCAGGTTAGGTTTTTTTTTTTTTTTTGGTTTAGCAAAGAGATTGAGCCAGGCTGCTGGTGAGTATTTAGAAGGTGTGGTCTGGTGATTTGCATCCTGATGAGCAGTGGCACCCAGTGAGGTTGTGTAGCCAATGGCTGGTCCTTAGATCGAGAACATGGTGAGAGGCTGGTGGACCAGCCTGAGAATCACTCAGTTTCCTCTGTCTTTTCCTACTCTACTCCTAATCTGACAGGTAGATTCTGGTGTCTCTTAGCAGCAGGTCATGCCTTGATTTGATGCTCTTTACATAAATAAAGTGACAAAGCTATATCCTATTTTCTGCTCCCTGTCAAAGTGTCTGATTCAATACTAGACCAACTATGTCCAAATGTCATTTTTGGCTGTCCCAGAACTTTGAATACAGAACCACTTATGTATTATGGTAGTGCCAGTAACATGATTTCATCAATTTTCCATCCACCATCACTCCTTACTTGTACTGAAACTGTTAAAGAAGTGGTCAGGACCTTGGGGTAGAAACTGGGACAGGATTTTCAAAGTGTGATGGGGCGGCTGCATCATAGGTTTTGGACTCCTCCTGGGAGGATTATGATGATAAGGGTCAGCTGTCTTAAGTTTTTAATTTGGCAGAATCATAAGATGGTTTCACTGAACATTACAAAGCTGGCTTTGCATATGTGGTTAGCTTATGCTGTAAAGCATGCCATACAGACAGATATTTTTGTCTCCTCTGGATTCTTTTTTTTATCATGTAGTACTTGGTTGTTCATTTAAAAGAAAATATTTGTGTTCTAAAAACAAATGACACACACAGCTGTGTAGCCAAGTGACCCAGAGAAAATGAGTTCCCATGATCTGTGTGAATGTGCAAGTGATGGGGACCAGAACTTGTTCTTTGTCCAGTAGTTCAGTTGTGCCTGGCCTCAAGGGAGCATGGAGCCCTGCTCCTCATCCTGTTAACTTTCCATGGGAATGTAAGAATGTGCCTCACAGTGCTGGCTAGGAATAGTTGTGTGTAGGATTTTGTTTGGCTTTTTAAAATTTCTTCTATCTAAATTCTTGTGGGTTATGCAGAAATTTGGACTAAATACTGATTTAGGAAGAGTTAAATTGTGTGATACTGCAGTTTTTAAGAACTGGACATAAATGTTTGGCATTGCAGTGACAAGAGCTATACAGCCATTTATTTTCTGTCCTTTATGTTCTTGAAGAAATACTTCTGTTCAAGGATAGTTGAAAATGGAAGGGAAGCATTTAGTCATCTGCATAAATAAATAACTTTGAAGTTCTGAGATACCCAAGATGTACAAACATAGATCATATTTGTTTGGTTTTTTGTTCCACGTTGGGTGAGCCAGGACTAGGATTGGTAGAATCCTTTTCTTTGGTATTTGATTTTATGAGTCAGAGTTTGGCTATTTGATTTTTATTCTTTCCCTTGGTGGGATTGTACGTGTGTGTGATGTGTTATCTAGATCTGAAAATTCTGTAATGGCACATCAGAGACCAAGTGCTATTCCAGTTACTAATGTCCAATTTGGGAAGCTTAATGCATTGGCTAGTTTCTGCTGTCCAGAAACATTATTCCAAAGCTGTGAAAAATATGTACAAATTATCTATGAGCACTAATGTGCCTTAAATAAGGTAAAGCAGAAGAAAACATAGTTCAAGCAAAAGACATGCTGGTTACTTCCATATGTCTTCTAAGACACAGCTTCCTCAAAGTTCATACTTTAGGGATATGGCCTTGATGAACAATGTACCTACTTCCCAAATTTGTCCACTTTCATTTAGCTGTATTAATCATGGTATAAGTGTCAATAGAGGGGCACAGAGTAGTCTGTTGGAAGCATATTAGATTGCATCCAGTGTGTCTATTTTTTGCTTAAATAGTTACTTTATTTAGAATTTATGAAGTTTGCTTCCATTAGTTGCATTCAGCACATGACCTTGCAGTGTTATATGTAAACAGCTTCATAGTTGATGTTGAACTGATGAACTGGGAAGTTATTGTATGAAGTGTTGAAGTACAGTTACTCACTGTCTGCACACCAACAATTCAACAGAAGCCCTTGCTCTCCCATTCCAAGCAGAAGAAATAATAACAGACAAATCTTGATAGTAGTAAGAATTTTCCCTTGAGTTTTGTGGTTGGCTGGTTGTTTGTTTTGTTTTTTTGGTGTTTTTTGTTTTGCTTTGGGTTTGGTTTTTTTTTTTTTTTTGAGAGGGAGGTGCCTTAATTGCTTTTGTATTAAATACATAATTTTTAAGCAATATTGACACCAGGCACTGATGTTTTGGTACCGAAATTAATTTATTTTTTCCAGGTCACTAACTTTTTAATTTAGTCTTTGTCAGGCAGAACCCCTTTATTAGCATGCAGAGTGGTTTCGTATGAGTCCGCAAAGTAGGCAAACGTGCTCAAATCAAATTTATATAGCTTTGGCAATCTGTACAATTACATAATCATCTGCCTTATCTAATATTAAAGGCACAGCTATATTGGCTGATTTATTTGCCCATATATTATTGTTGTGCTATCTAATAGCAAACTAATCTCCATATACAAACAGTTTTAAAAATACAGGGAGCAATCTCCTAGCAGAAAGAATGTCTTGGCAGTTGGAATAACTGCCAGTCCCCTCTTGAACTTCTGTCTGAGGTGAGAAAATTAAATCTGGCTATTTTTTTTTTTAGAATTCTTGTTCTCTGGAATAAGAAAAATTATAGCAGATGAATTGGTGTTCTAATTTATATTATGGTGCAACTAAACAAAAATACAATATTTGGTTTTTTGTTTTGTTACAGATTGTACTTTCAAACTGAAAACTGAAATTGATCTAGGACTTCAGCAACTAAAATGGTTGTGCATAGTCATATAGTGTCTGTTACTTCAGAATCTACTGAAATATCAAATTTATACCTTGAAGGGACTTTTTGTTTTAGAAAGTAGGAAGTAACTTGTGATCCTGGATGGCCTCCAACTCTCCTTTGAAAATTGGTTAGTTCACTAAATGAACAGGAACAGCACTTTTTGCTAATGTTTCTGCTTTAACTCAAATGGCAGGGATTTGAAATTTGGGAGAGAAGAAGCCAACAAAGCAGATTAAATAGACTTCTAAGTTTAGCTTTGAAATACTACTGTAGTAAGTCATTTAGTTTGGATGAAATGAAGTATAATTCTTTTATATATGAGAAGGAAAGTGCTTTAAAAGCATATGATAGCATTGAATGCTGTGTTAAGATTTTTTTCTTAAAGTTAATACTGTCCTTCCTTTCAGAGAGAGATCTGTTTGAGATTTTGCCATCTCAGCCTTTAAAAAAAGTCATGGTATGAAAAAAATTTTTCAGCTTTTGTGTGAAAATGCACATGCTTTGGAAACATTTTTTTCCTTGAATTGTTTCAGAATGAACTGACAAAACCAAAATAGGTATAAATTCCTAGCCTGTCTTTACAATAGCATTCTTGTGTTGATACTCTTAAATACCATTTTATTAATATATGAAATACCCTGACCTTTCTGAAGTAAGTGCCTCTTTTGCCTCTTTTATAATGTGATTTATATTCTAGGGATATTTGTTGCTGGAAAATACATCGTTTGAAGAAAAACTACAGAACTGCTTCTGTTTTATACAGATGGGATTAGATATGCTCTGATTTGTCTGGAAAAGAATTAACAGCCAAGTAGTTTCAAAATACAGCCTGCTTGCAGTGCCACCCTGTGGCTTTCTTTTTCATGGCTTCTGTTAAAGCAGCCGGTTTCTGCTGCCTCATCCCCAGCGGGAAGGTTACTTGTGAACTTATAAAATGTCTGTGCTCCTGGCTGCAGACCTGTCTAACCAGGATAGCACAGCACTTTTTGTGGCCTGTCTTTAGCATTATTTGTCCTTGCTGAAACCTGCTTAAAGAACCAGAAAGAGAATTTCTAAGCAATACCTGTTAATTGACCTCCTGGATCAAATCACTGAGCAATGCCTGGTTTGGTCATTGGAAAGGAAAGATCACTCTGGAGCTGGAAAGCAAATGTGTCACTTCTCAGCAGTAACATGAAGGGCTATGATAATTGGTCTCATTCAGTTCCAGCAATTCTACATATGCAAATATTTTATTTCCAGGTAGTCAGTTTTCTAGGCAGATGGTTTAACTTTAAAATTAGGTTGTCTAGGCAGACACAACACTGCTTATGAAAGTAGTTGATTTTATTTTATATTCAAGACAAATACAATCTGCATTTTTGTTGACTTAAACTGAAGGATGTCAGGGAGACTGTTTTTTAAAGCAGCATTATGCTTTGAAGTAGTAGTGCTTTGCCTTACACCATTTTACAGAGTTGCTCAAATCTTGGTGGGATAAGTACTTGAATGTTCAAGACTGGTTTTCATGTATAGGAAATAATATAATGTGGAAGATATTTCACAACAAGCAAGCACATAGGAAGTAACTTTTCAGCACTGTACCTGCTTGGCATATCTTGGAGAGGAAAAGCTTGCTTTCTTCACAGCCAGTTTAGGTTTAGTAACATCTCTGAATGAAAGGCAGGGTTTTACCTGTCTGTATTTTCTTACTGTTATTCTGGCAGAGGACAGGTGGGAGCAGTGAGATCCCTGCTCAGCGGGGCCTCAGCAGCATTCCCTGGGCTTATGGCCACTGCCCACCACCTCTCCCCCACACCCCAAAGGCTGGCCTGCCACTCCCTAGCGTTTGGATACGTACTGGAGTCAGTGCTCTCAGTGTTGTGAAAGTTTTTATTGTAGCACTTTGACCACGTTTCAGTATTTTGTCGCTGCAGAAGTGTTTGTTTTAACGAGAGGCGCTTCCCACGCGCGGTGCGGCCGGGCCGGTGGCGCTGCCCGGGCTCCTGCGTGCCCCAGAGCCGCTCACCGTGCGCAGGCAGGGCAGTGACTAAGGGACACATCAAGCCTGGGCTAGCCAAGCCTCAGCAGGCGTAACTGAGACACCTCTGGGCTTCAGCGTCCTCACGTTGTGTTTTCCAGTCATAGAAACGA
Source organism: Zonotrichia albicollis (assembly GCF_047830755.1). NCBI lineage: Eukaryota > Metazoa > Chordata > Aves > Passeriformes > Passerellidae > Zonotrichia > Zonotrichia albicollis. Next base: position 28,788,459 of record NC_133828.1, read on the forward strand.
AAAATGTGAGAGCATGGTAAGTATCAAGCTATATACTTAATGTGTCTAGGCTTTTCTGATAAGTGGGTGCTTGCATTTACATTTGTCTCCTAATTACAAAAGTTATACTTGGTCTTTTTTGGAAACTGGGTGCTTCTTTTTCCAAATTAACATATTTTGTGTGTAAATTGTAAGTAGAGCTGTATGAACGTGGTATCTGAGTTCTTGCAGAATCTTAAAACCAGCAGTGGAAATATGTGATGCTCTAGTCCATACTTGTAGTTGTATTGTTTGCTGGAAAGTTTTGAATTAAAAGCT